>NC_134400.1:167643741-167794137 GCF_050003625.1 Haematobia irritans
AATATATAATATATATATATATATATATATATATATATATATATATATATATATATATATATATATATATATATATATATATATATATATATATATATATATATATATATATATATATATATATATTTATATATATATATATACATATATATATATATATATATATATATATATATATATATATATATATATATATATATATATATATATATATATATATATATATATATATATATATATATTATATATATATATATATATATATATATATATATATATATATATATATATATATATATATATATATATATATATATATATATATATATATATCCCAAATTTGGTTGAAATCGGTTCAGATTTAGATAAAACTCCCATATATAGCTTTCGTCCGATTTAGTTGAAATTTTGCACAGGGAGTAGAAATAGCATTGTAGCTATGCGTGCCAAATTTGGTTGAATTCTAATACATATATATCGAGCGATAAATCATAATTAAACTTTTGCGAAGAGTCCTTAAAAACTGCTTCAGATTTAAATGTTTCCCTTATTTATACCCTTTACCACTACTGTGGTACAGGGTATAATAAGTTTGTGCATTTGTATGTAACACCAAGAAATAGTGGTCATGGACCCATCTTTTAGTATACCGATCGGCTTAGAATTAAATTCTGAGTCGATTTATTTGTGTACAAAGTACAGCTCGCAATTGAAGTCCGATCGTCTTCAAATTTGGCCTAGGGCCGTTTCTTGGGGCAGAGACAATCGCTATTGGTTTTGAAAAAAATCGGTTCAGATTTAGATATAGCTGCCATATGTATTTATCGCCGATTTGGTCATAGTTAGCGTGTTTATCAACCGATTTTCTTGAAATACCGTACATCCAAATATTTTATGAATCTCGAAAATCTTGCAAAATATCAGCCAAATCGGTTCAGATTTAGATATAGCTCCCATATATATCTTTCGTCCGATTTAGACTCATATGACCACAGAGGCCAAAGTTTACTACCGATCTTCGTGAAATTTTGCACAGAGGGTAGAATTAACATTCCACCAATGGTTGGTAAATTTGATTGAAATCGGTTCAAATTTAGATATAGCTCCCATATATATCTTTCGTCCGATTTGAACTTATATGGCCACAAAAGCCAGAGTTTTGGCGTGATTTGCTTCAAATTTTGCACAAGGGGTACGTTTAATAGTATCGTTAAGTGTGTCAAATGTTGTTAAAATCGGTTCAGATTTAGATATAGCTCACATATATATCTTTCGCCCGATTTGGAATTATATGGTCTCAAAAGCCAGAGTTTTGCCCTTACTTCAAATTTTGCACAAGCGGTACTTTTAACGATATTATTGTATGTGCCAAATATGGTCAGAATCTATTCAGATTTAGATATAGCTCCCATATATATCTTTCGTCCGATTGGAACTTATATGGTCTCAAAATCCAGGGTTTTGCCGTGATTTGCTTCAAATTTCGCGCAAGGAGTACGTTTAGTAGTATCGCTAATTGTGCCAAATTTGGTTGAAATCGGTTCAGATTTAGATATGGCTCCCATATATATCTTCCGTCAGATTTGCACTCATATGACCAGGGGGCCAAAGTTATACTCCCATTTACGTGAAATTTCGCATAGATAGCAGGATTATTATTCTAACTATACAGTCAAATTTAGTCAAAATCGGTTCAGATTATATAGCTCCCATATATACGTACACCAGAGTTGGGGAAATATGTTATGGTAGACTGTTACACATTTTAGACCCATTTTCAATGGAAGTTTCCTCCAATTAACTGGATAGCGTTAGCCGATTTAGATTTTAATTCTAAAGATATTGTAGAAGTAAAAAAAATTGTCTCCTTTAAATAGCTTCCAGCAAATGTGACGTAGTTGAGATGGTAACACAAATTTTGGCCTACATAGGGGTGAAGGGTATAATATAGACTTTACTTACTTGTTTTTTACTAACATTGTGTTCCACTCTAGTGCATTAGCCAACTTAAATTTTGAGTCTATAGATTTTGTAAAAGTCTATCAAATTCTGTCCAAATCGAGTGATATTTAAATGTATGTATTTGGGACAAACCTTTATATATAACACCCAAAACATTTGACGGATGTGATATGGTATCGAAAATTTAGATCTACAAGGTGGTGCAGGGTATAATATAGTCGGCCCCGTCCGACTTTAGACTTTCCTTACTTGTTTTTATTTATTTAAACTCATTTTACAACCAAGTGGTCGCATACGGTTACAGACAGGGCTGTGGAGTCGAGACAGTTTTGCTCGACTCCGACTCCAGCATGTTTCGTCAGCTCGACTCCGACTCCGACTCCGACTCCGACTCCGGAGTCGACTCCGGGTAATATAACTAAATCTCATTTTAATACCACTAATTTGTAGTTCTATTGTGGGGGTACCGTAAGTGGATCGATATAAAGTATCGTATATATTTATGAGTGCTAGATGCCAATTGAACTCTATATTTCAAATTTAGGGCAATGTTTAATATATAAAATAATGATATAAATACCCATCATAATATGAGAAGATACCAACAGTATATGTATTTGTGGACCAACATTATTGATACTATCTCAAATCCTTTAAATTTGTTGCGAGCTATATAAAGGTTTATATTCCCATTTGCATGAATTTGAATCTGAATCGATTTAGACAAAATTGTATATACTTCTACAAAATCTATGTACTTAAAATTTAATCTAACGTTATGGGACGTAACACAATTTTAACAAAAAATAAAAATGCAAGGAAAGTCTAAAGTCGGACGGGCCGATTATAATATACTCTGCACAACTTTGTATTTAGATCTACATTTTGATAAAATCTCTAATAAGATTTCTACAAAGTCTCTGGCAATATTTGGGAAATATTTATAATTGTTTAGACAATTTCGCATAAATGCATTTATGATTCATTCATTGAAAAATTTTAAAATTTGAGTCATTTCTATAAGTTTTCGGCTTAGCAGTGAGTATCAGTGAGCATACAATATTGGAAAAATTTTTGTGTAGTACATAACATTTTGCAAATTTTTTTATAGAAATAAAAGATTGAAAAAATTATCAATAGAAATACAATTAAAAAAAATTGTGTCGCAAACAAATTTTTGCAAAATTTTCTATAGAAATAAAATTTTGCAAAATATTCTATAGAAATAAAATTTTGACTAAATTTTATATAGAAAAAAATATTTCTATAGTAATAAAATTTTGAATACATTTTTTATAGCAGTGAGTATCAGTGAGCATCAGTAAGAAAAAAATTGAGAAAATTTGCTATAGAAATAAAATTTTACAATTTTTTCTTATAGAAATAAAATTTTGAAAAAAATATCAATAAAAATACAATTTCAGAAAATTTTTTGTGTAGTAAATAAAATTCTGCAAAATATTCTACAGAAACAAAATGTTGACTAAATTTTCTACAGAAATAAAATTTTGACCAAATTTTCTAAAAAAAAGAATCTATTACTATAAAATTTTGGCAAAATTTTCTGGAGAAATAAAATTTTGACTTAAATAAAAATAAAATTATGAATAGAAATAAAATTTTGAAAAATTTTTTGTGTAACAAACAAAATATTGCAAAATTTTTTATAGAAATAAAATTTTGCAAAATATTCTATAGAAACAAAATTTTGACTCAATTTTCTATAGAAAAAAATATTTCTATAGTAAAAAAATTTTGAATAAATGTTTTATAGAAATAAAATTTTGACAAAATTTGCTATAGAAATAAAATTTTGACAAAATTTTCTATAAAAAACAACGTTGAAACCATTTTCTGTCAATATTCCACATATGCATATGGCCTTAAAATAAACTTAAAAAAAATACTTTCGATTGTTCGAAATATTTCATATAAATTGATATGGGCATTAAAATGGATCGATCCAGCCCATTTGCTAGTCTAACATTCTATGAAACATAAAAAGATAGCCGTAATTGGAAGTTGATTTTGTTTTACAATCATGCTGTACATGCGTAAAAACTTGCTTAGTTACAAAAATGTGAAGTGTTTTAAAAAATTAGGTTTAGCCGGAGTCGGAGTCGAGCAAAATTTTTGCGACTCCGACTCCGACTCCAGCAAAATCTTCAGACTCCGACTCCAAGACTCCGACTCCGGCTCCACAGCCCTGGATACAGAGATACTCATCATAAAGAAAATACTTTAAATTTTCTTTAACGTGGACGGTTTCGTCTACGGGCGTTTACGATTTACGATCTTTTACTTCGAAGCTGGCTTGACATCAATTAACAAGACCAACAGCGAGATTTTACTTCCTTCTTCTATTTTTTCATCTCATCGCGAACGGCTCAAAATTTATTAAAGAAATTTGTTAAAGAAATAAACTTTACATTTTCGAAGAAATCGCTATATAAATATTCAAATAATACTCGTATCTCTTAAATTCGACTATATTACTGAAAAAGGTAAACTCGAAAAATATTTTTCTGCACGTGATAGTGATTTGAATAAAAAATTAATTAAAATTCAGTGATCAAATTGCCAAATAAAAGTTGCGATAGCGTAATTTATAGAAGTCCAACAGAGATTTTTACAAGTAAATTGCAATGTGTTTGCCCACAACTGTCTGAAAAATAAATTAAATCGTCATTGCCTGCAACTGCTGCACAAAAGAATATCGAGTAATTTTGTTTGGAATTAAAAAACAGCCTATTTGGATTACTCCACTTCTCCAAGTTTCCCGCATCGAAAAGAGGCTCCAGTTGTCCATCTACTCAGCAACAAAGAACTCGGAGCGAGTAGAGTGGAATCAACCTTTTTGTTCATTTCTGAGGCAGAACGCAGAGATATTCAACAACTACATATGTGCTGCACCAAAATGTCCATTAAACAAAAATTATTAAATTATACACCAAATTTGATTAACATTCCCTTTGGAATGTTGTTTTTCCAATATCAAAATTACTTAAAGATCAAATGCTGAAGCTATATTTTATAAAGCCTATGAACCTATATTATGCTAAATGTTCAAAGTTAAATTTCGTATAAATTTCTAAAATATTCACCTAATGAATTCTCTCCCATTATGAGAGTAACCTCAGAAAATGCAAAAATTACTGAAAGTTTAATTATGAAGTTAAATCCTAATAACAATAACAAATTCTATATGCAATTATACCTTATCAAATTCTAATCTATAAAGTATATATATTCTGGGTCGTGGTGAAATTCTGAGTCGATCTGAGCATGCACTGAAAAAAAAGCACCGAGTATGCTTTTTTTGTCTTTACTTTAAAAAATTTGGTATTGATTCCGAGCCAAAGAAGCGGAGAATACAAGTAACGATACTTTTAAGACACAATCCTCTTTTAAATTTAGGTTTTGTGTACTTGCTTCTAGGAAGCAAATTTTAATTTTTCGCTTTCTCAGCTTTTTTTCTTCATATGCTATCAAAGTCCTTTAAAAACGAGTTAACGGCAACTTTATTTTCCAAATTAGGACTCGACTTCCAGTAGAAATTATGCTATGTTTGAAGTAAAAAACTTCTTTAAAATTAAGTTTTGAAAAACATGTCCTATATTTGAACGATTTTTTGCTTTGTACACAAGATGCAAAAAGACAACAAATTTAAAGACAATTTCATTAAATTTAAAGAATGTTTCTGAATTATTAAAGTCAAGTTGACCTTAGCCTATAAATTTTTTCTTTCATGCTAAGATACCCATTTTTAAGTCAAATCACTTAATTATAAGGACAATACGACTTCATTCAAAAGTTTATCGACTTTGGACAAGTAAAATAACTTTATTTTAGAGAAATGCGTCTTCTATGCTAAGCAAAATTTGTATTCGTATTTTAAAGACATGAAATCTTTGACCTCACGACAATATTTTTTTCAGTGTGTCCGTCCGTCTGTTGAAATCACGCTAACTTCCGAACGAAACAAGCTATCGACTTGAAACTTGGCACAAGTAGTTGTTACTGATATAGGTCGGATGCTATTTCACATGGGCCATATCGGTCCACTTTTACGTATAGCCCCCATATAAACGGACCCCAAAATTGGCTTGCGATTGTTCTAGGATAAGCAAATTTCATTCGATCCGGCTGAAATTTGGTACATGGTGTTAGTATATGGTCTCTAACTACCATGCAACAATTGATCCATATCGGTCCATAATTACATATAGCCCCCATATAAACCGATCCCCCGATTGGGCTTGCGCAGCCTCTAAGAGAAGCAAATTTCATCCGATACCTCTGAAATTTGGTACATGGTGTAAGTATATGGTCTCTAGAGACCATGCAAAAATTGGTTCAGATCGGTGCATAATTATATATAGCCCCCATATAAACCGATCACCAGATTTGACCTCCAGAGCCTCTTGGAAGACCAAAACTCATCTGATTCAGTCGATATTTGGTGTTAATATATGGCCTCACACACCCATGCAAAAATTGGTCGAAATCGGTCCATAATTATATATAGCCCCCATATAAACCGATCCCCTGATTTGACCTCCGGAGCCCATTGGAAGCGCAAAATTCAGCCGATTCGGTTGAAATTTGGTAAGTGATTTTAGTATATGGTATCGAACAACCATGCAGGAATTGGTTCATATCAGTCCATAATTAACATATATATATAACCCCATATAAACCGATCCCCAAATGTGACCTCCGGTGCCTTTTCGAGAAGCAAAATTCATCCGATCTGATTGATGATTGATATTTAACAACCATGCCAAAAGTGGTCCATATCAGTCCATAATCATATATAGCCCCCATATAAACCGATCCCGAGATTTGGTTTTGGAGCCTCTTGGGTCCATCCGAGTCAGTTGAAATTTGGTACATTGTGGTTATATATGGCCGTTAACAACCATGCCTATCTAGGTCCATATCGGTCTATAGTTATATATAGCTCTCAGATAAATCGATCCCAAATCACACAAAAATTGGTCCATATCAAGTTCATAATTCTATATAGCCCCCATATAAGCGACCCCCATATTTCAATTCTGACTCCCTACGTACCGTGCAAAAGTCCATATAGATTCGTAATTATATACCACGTATGGACTAACCTACAATTTAGAAAACGATTTAAGATACCACAACCCAAGTAATTCGATTGTGGATTGTGGAGTCTTTCGTAGAAGTTTCTACGCTATCCATGGTGGAGGGTACATAAGATTCGGCCTGGCCGAACTTACGGCCATATATACTTGTTATCTTTAAAATTTAATTCTTGTATATATTTATTATAAATCGTAGATGTTTTAACATTTAACATATAATCCTGTACTGTAATTATAAGATTTTAATCTTGTTATGTAGGTACTCAATAAAAATGCACAAAAAAAAATTTTCTGGTTCATTCACGAAATTAATTGATCCAATTAATTTTTTAATTGAAATGTCTTCAATCACAGAAATGATAGTATCAATTAAAAAATTAATTGAAGGTCAATGATCCAATTAAAAAATTAATCGATACTATTAATTTTTGTGGTTGATTTTTGTTTCAATTAAAAAATTTGTTGAATCAATTAAATTTTTAATTGAATATTTTTTAAAACTCAATTAAAATTTTAATTAGAAAAATTTCCGTGAAATTTTTTTCTGTGTGAGAATGAAATGTATGTATGAATGTATAAGGGAACACAAACCTTTATATTTTGCACCCAACACATTTGACGGATTTTATATGGTATCGAAAATGTGGATCTATAAAATGGTGCAGGGTATAATATAGTTGGCCCCGCCCGACTTTAGTCGTTCCTTACTTGTGTTTTTTTTTATAAATTAGTAATCATTACGCTTTTAGATCATGAACGCTGATTTTTGTTTTGATAACACATGGTGTCAGTTTATCGTTTTCGGATTGACACCGTCTGTTCTCCGTTTGATACCATGAATTTTGCGAATTTTGCTTATCATTGAAAACGTATTTCTCTGACATACCGTTTTTTCATTGTCCAAAAGTCGATAAACTGTTCAATGAAATCGATTGACTTGACTTTAAATTGGATATCCTACCACCAAAGAAAATTTCGTTTTTCTAATGTCAACATGACTTTAATACTTTTGAAAAAATATTCAAAATTAATGAAATCGTCTTCAAAATTTCGTTTCGAAACTACCACATTCCTCCTTTACTTGCAGTGACACTATCAACCAATTATAAGAATAAATTCGAATAATTTACAAAACACAAACAAAATGAATTACACTTGAATCTCCCGAAAAAATTTGATAATCGGGTTTTCCTTAACAAATTTGCAAAAACTTTTTAAGCGAAAGTCGATGTGTTACATTTTAGAGAATGTGAAATCGACACTTCGCTATGGTACAAACTAAATCCTTTGATAAAATTCTTTTCATCTTCATCTACTAAGGAAAGTCTAGGAGTTGGCTCGTTATTAATCCAATTAAAAATGTCAACTTTTAAATAACATCTATCTTAAACACATTCCATTCCATTCCATTCCATTGAACTTCTTTCCTATCGATTGAAAACCATATGCCATTCACACCAGTCTCATATTTTCTCTATGCTTTTATTTTGATTTTTTCCATTTTTGGAATGTAGTACACACCAAACAGGAAACACATTTCAAATCAACAGCGGATATGAATATTCCCCAACACCATTCATTAGTGCAAAACCATTAAAGACAGATGCATGCCAACCCTCACTGTCGAGTGGCATGTGCATTGGCATAGAAAAAATTCTTTCAAATGTGAAAAAAAGAAAATAAACCCCTATGAGTTTTTAGGTGTATTTCGCTCAAGTGATAGTAGGATCTGCACCAGATGGTTTTCATTGAAAACAATTGAGGGAACAAATAAGGTTTGAAGGAGAAAATATATGAAGCTAATTTGGACCACAATTCAGATACGTTAGCTATAGTGGCAGACCTTTATTTCAGATTCACTTAGACTATTCAGTGAACTTTTCTCTTATCACTGGGGGCCCCGTTTTTATAGCCGAGTCACATTAAGAGGAGCTTTGAGACACTTAGAAATGGTGTTAGTATATGGTCTCTAATGACCATGCGAAAATTGGTTCAGATCGGTGAATAATTATATAGAGCCCCCATATAAACCGATCACCAGATTTGACCTCCGGAGCCTCTTGAAAGACCAAATATATGGCCTCAAACACCCATGCAAAAATTGGTCGAAATCGGTCCATAATTATATATATCCCCCATATAAACCCATATCACTGGGGGACCCCGTTTTGATAGCCGAGTCACATTTAGAGGAGCTTTGAGACACTTAGAAATGTCGAAATCAGGAATGTTGAGAAGAGTTAAAGGACTGATGAAAATAAACCAATTTTTGGTATTCGAAAACTGGGATTTTACCGAAGTAAAGAGGGCCGTAAATTTAGCTACAGGTGTTAGGTGGTGGAAAATCGGTTAAGCGCCTATGGTTATATTAAATGTGAAAATTTACTCAATTACATATCTTTTGAGACTGTACATTTAATATAAAAAACTGAAACCTACTCCCCCAATAAGATCATTTCAGAAGGTACGGTTCCCGAAAACAAATGTAAAATTTGCACATATGGGTACTACATCATTCTGGATGTATAAAAATCCTATTTGCTTCACTTCTAGAAGAAGAATTTTCAATTTTTGATTAGTGGTCAAGGAAATCAAAAAAAAAAAAAAAAATATCTATTTCCTTGAATGGGTTTTCGAGATGTGAATTCTAAGGTCTACATAGGGTGGCAGATATACATTTTAATTTCTCTTTTAAAATTTGAAAAAAAAGTATGTCCGTTTCCAAAGATTTGGTCTTTACACTAATAATTTTGGTATTGATTCCAAAGCAAAGAAACGGAGAATTGGAGTAATGATCAGAGAATGAAGCCGACCCATTTTTGTCGGCGGTGGCTGACACTAAATTTTTGCACAGAGTTTTTCTTTGGCTCAAAGACAATCGGTGTTGATTTTGAAAAAAAATCGGTTCTGATATAGAGCTGCCATATATATTTATCACCGATCTGGTCATAATTGACGTATTTATGGACATATTGTCCTAACCTTTTGTACAGCCAAGTATTTTGGAGCTCTCGTAAAATGTGCAAAAATTCAATGTACTTAAACAAAGTCGAGCAGAATGAGATCCTTCTCCCCGACCAAACATCGAAAAATAAAGTAGCGGATCTTTGTCTAGACAGCACTTTCAACATTCTCTGAAAATTTCAAGGAAATCGGACAATGATTTTTTTCGTGCATACTACGTCAACTCTTCCACGGTAAGCTATGCTCTAGAGACACAGATATACAGTGTTGCCAGGGAATTTTTGATTCTTCCCCCAAATCTTAAGAAAAAAAAACCCAGAAATTGGTCTAGACTTTTTTCAAAAACCCCCAAAAATTTTAAGAATATAAATAGTACAAAAAGAGGTCAAAATTTTCGTTAAAAAAATCCTGTAGTGATACACTTTAAAAATTAAATTTAACACAAATATATAAACTTGAAAGAAGATTTTTCTGAGGAACAACATTGTAGACAAAATAATTTTTTTCGATGCTAAACATTTTCTTTTGAAGTAAATAAAAATCATTAGATAAAATCATTATACCACTTGTCACAAATTCGGGTTCGATTCCTGCTTCGACCGAACACCAAAAAGTTTTTCAGCGGTGGATTATCTCACCTCAGTAATGCTGGTGACATTTCTGAGGGTTTCAAAGCTTCTCTAAGTGGTCGCACTGCAATGTGGAACGCCGTTTCGACTCGGCAATAAAAAGGAGGTTCCTTTAGATTGAGCTTAACATGGCATCGGGCAGTGATAAGAGAGAAGTTCATCAATTTTGTATCACAATGGACTGAATAGTCTAAGTGAGCCTGACACATCGAGCTGCTACCTAACCTAACCTTGTTTTTAATTGTGTAAAATATTGAAAATGCCCCTTCAACAGATGCGTTTAAAAAGGAATGTCATTGCATACTTGCTTGTATTTAGGAACATGGGTTGACTTATTATTTTTTTTTCAACAATTTTTTTTCAAAATTCATGCCAGAATTGTTCCAAATTTTGTCGAGAATTGCTCCACTTTATAAAGTCTAAGATTTTTTTTACCCCCAAAAATTCCCCCAAATAAATGTTACCCCTAAAAATCCCCCTAAACGTGTAAAAAACCCCTTAATTTGTGGGGGGGGGGAACCCCCACCTGGCAACACTGCAGATATATAAGCTCTGACATGAAAATATAATCCTGGACAAAACTATCTAATATAACATGCTACTATTTCTATACAAAGGAGTTACCAAGAGCTTTTGCAAACAGCAAAAAATAACATCAAACAAAAGAGAAAAAAACAAGCATTTACGGCCGTAAGTTCGGCCAGGCCGAATCTTATGTACCCTCCACCATGGATTGCGTAGAAACTACTACTAAAGACTGTCATCCACAATCGAATTACTTGGGTTGCGGTATCACTTGCCGATGGCAAGGTATCTTAAAACTTCCTAACACCGTCTTCTAAATTGCAATATAGTCCATATGTGGTATATATTAACCTAAAAAAGGCCGATTAAATACGTATATTATTAAGTTTGACA
This sequence comes from Haematobia irritans, assembly GCF_050003625.1. Lineage (NCBI taxonomy): Eukaryota > Metazoa > Arthropoda > Insecta > Diptera > Muscidae > Haematobia > Haematobia irritans. The sequence continues at coordinate 167,655,335 of NC_134400.1, forward strand.
AAATTTTCTATAGAAATAAAGTTTTGATAAAAGTTTCTATAGAAATAAAATTTTGACAAAATAAAATTTTGACAACATTTTCCATAGAAGTAAAATTTGGACAACATTTTCCATAGAAGTAAAATTTTGACAAAATTTCCTATAGAAATAAAATTTGGACAAAATTTTCAAGAGAATTAAAATTTTGACAACATTTTCTATAGAAATAAAATTTTGACAAAATTTTATATAGAAACAAAATTTTATATAGAAACAAAATTTTGGTAGATTACTTTTGGCTCGAGTGGTAACCATGATTATAAACCGATATGGACCAATTTTTGTGTGATTGGGGATCGGCTATATATAACTATGGACATATATGGACCAATTTTGGCACGGTTATTAGCGGCCATATACTAACACCACGTTGCAAATTTCAACGGAATCGGATGAATTTTGCTTCTCCAAGAGGCTCCTGAGATCAAATCTGGGGAACGGTTTATATGGGGGCTATATATAATTATGGACCGATATGGACCAATTTTTGCATGGTTCTTAGAGACCATATAACACCAAGTACCAAATTTCAACCGAATCGGATGCATTTTGCTCCACCAAGAGGTTCCGGAGGTCAAATTTGGGGATTGATTTATATGGGGGCTATATATAATTATGGACCGATATGAACCACTTTTTGCATGGTTGTTAGAGACCATATACTTACACCATGTACCAAATTTCAGCCAGATCGGATGAAATATGCTACTCCTTTAGGTTCCGCAAGCCAAATCTGGGGGTCCGTTTATATGGGGGATATACATAAAAGTGGACCGATATGGCCCATTTGCAATACCATCCGATACCATTTCGTTCGGAAGTTAGCGTGATTTCAACAGACGGACGGACGGACGGACACGCTTAGATCGACTCAGAATTTCACCACGACCCAGAATATATATACTTTATGGGGTCTTAGAGCAATATTTCGATGTGTTACAAACGGAATGACAAAGTTAATATACCCCCCATCCTATGGTGGAGGGTATAAAAAAACGAATATAAATCCTTCTCTTTGCTAAGTCCTTTCCAAAGTCCTGTGGTTACGTGCCTGACAAGTTGTGCCAATTCTTTAATAATTTTTCAATTTGCCTGTATGATGGGTACTGTTAGTATTCCGTTACGCAATCTTCTCAAATATACGAACATTTGAGCATATCAATGTTTTGGGGTGTCGATAGCCTTCAATTGATTTCATTGGAATTGAGGTATTAAGGAATTCCTTGACATTTGATACTAGGTATGCTCCAATGCATTCATTCGAAAGTAAGTCTTTTGATGATGACATGCATGCCAAATGTTAGCAATTCTACAACAGGATGGGATTATGGATTCACATCATGTTTGCAAGAGCTTATGAGTGAAAGTAAAGGAAGTCTATGGAAGCATATCTAAATTTCATAAACACACACAAAACAAAGTCATTTCCATTTCGGAAAGAATATCAAATTGTGTTCTACAGGATTCTTTCAACGAAACCGCTGTGCAATGATATGACAAATGATATGGTTATCCAGCAAAAAAATTGGATGTTCTACCTAAGTCATTACTTTTAATTTAATGTTCTTCTAGAGATGGACTTAATATTCACTTCAAAATAAGTTCTTTGGAGGTGATATAAGGAAATCATTTGTTTTACTCTATTTCTGCAATAAATTTCAATTTTCTGAATTTTATCGGGAATAAAACTCTGTGAGAACAACCAAAATAATGGAAATTTAGGAATGAACTATTTGAATATTAGTTTTATTCAAAATTTCTTTAAGTACAGATACAAATAAATAAAATTAAAAAACATTTTATTTTTTCATCATTTTCTTATTTTTTTAAGTGAAATCCGAAACATTGAACTAATGCGAAATCGATGGGAGCCACCGTGGTGCAATGGTGGGTTCGAACGCTGTTTCGACCAAAACACCAAAAAGTTTTTCAGCGGGGGATTATTCCAGCTCAGTAATGCCAGTGACATTTCTGAGGGTTTCAAAGCTTCTCTAAGTGGTTTCACTGCAATGTGGAACGCCGTTCGGACTTGGGTATAAAAAGGAGGTCCCTTGTCAGTGAGCTTAACACTCAGTGATAAGAGAGAAGTTCACCACTTTGGTATCACAATGGACTGCATAGTCTAAGTGAGCCTGATACATCGGGCTGCCACCTAACCCTGTTGAAATGTCCACGTTCTGCGGTCTAAATGTTTGTCTTCAGTACTGTCTTTCGGACATTTTCCCAATGATAGTGTGACTCCACGGTCGAAGAATACGAGGGCGGTTCGGAAACTTCTTAGCCTATCAATGAAAGAAAATAGTTAGTTTTTCAAAAACATTTTTATTTTTCAATATAATCTCCTGAAACTTCAATACAATGCTTTTCTAGCAATTCTATCCCTTGATTAAAATAGTTTCCCTCAAGGTCTTCAAAATAGTGGTTTACAACTGTAATTGCATTTTCATTTGAGGTAAAACGCTTGCCAGCAAGGATTTTTTTTAGATTTGAGAACAAGTAAAAGTCATTGGGAGCTAAATCAGGCGAATAAGGAGGGTGGTCAAGCAACTCGTACTTTAATTCGTTGATCTTAGCCATTGTTAAAACTCTCTTGTGCGCTGGTGCGTTGTCTTGATGAAAAATTATTTGTTTTTTTGTGTTGTAAGCCAGGACGTTTTTCTCGAATTTGTACATTTAATTGATCCAAAAGGTTGCAATAGTACTCTGAATTTTTTGTTTTACCCTTTTGCAGATAGTCAATCAATAAAATACCTTTGAAGTCCCAAAAAACCGTTGCCATAACCTTACCAGCCGATTGAATTGTTTTTGCCTTCTTTGGGGCACTTCCTCCAGCGTCAGTCAATTGTTTGGATTGTTCTTTTGTCTCTGGAGTATAGTAGTGGATCCATGTCTCATCAACAGTTATGAAACGAAGCTTAAAATCCATTTTATTTCGCTTAAAACGATCCAAAAAAACATAAGAAATGTTCATTCTTATGCGTTTTTGATCGACTGTTAACAAATGCGGCACCCATCTTGCAGAAAGCTTTTTCATCTGTAGTTCTTCATCCAAAATTAAATGGACTCGATCATTTGAGATGCCCATGATATTAGCAATTTCGTCGATCATTTAATACCATATCATGCACTTTGGCTACAATATCTGTTGTTGTTGCTGTTTTTGGACGTCCACTACGTCGTCATCTTCAATGCTTGTATGACCACGTTTAAATATTTTACTGTTGCATATGAAGGAGCACTTTCACCTAATACATTTACCATATCATTATGAATTTCGTGTACCGATAAACCTTTTTTATGTAAATATGTAATGACAGCACGCATTTCTAATTTTTCCATTGAAAAAAAAATTGCGGATGCGTCTTTTTTAAACACCTGTTTCTATATGAAAGAGTTTCCAGATCGATACAAAATTTAACATGTGTTCATAAAAGAGATGGAAGTTTCCAAACCACTTAACTTTTTATACCCTCCACCATAGGATGGGGGTATATTAACTTTGTCATTCCGTTTGTAACATATCGAAATATTGCTCTAAGACCCCATAAAGCATATATATACTGGGTCGTGGTGAAATTCTGAGTCGATCTGAGCATGTCCGTTCTTCCGTCCGTCTGTTGAAATCACGCTAACTTCCGAACGAAACAAGCTATCGACTTGAAACTTGGCACAAGTAGTTGTTATTGATGTAGGTCGGACGGTATTGCAAATGGGCCATATCGGCCCACTTTTACGTATAGCCCCCATATAAACGGACCCCCAAATTTGGTTTGCGATTGCTCTAAGAGAAGCAAATTTCATCCTATCCGGCTGAAATTTGGAACATGGTGTTAGTATACGGTCTTTAACAACCATGCAAAAATTGGTCCACATCGGTCAATAATTATATATAGCCCCCATATAAACCGATCCCCCGATTTGGCTTGCGGAATCTCTAAAGGGTGATAAGGTCAATATTTGGTCAAGGGAAAACGCGTGTAAATCGGTGAAATCGTTTATTTAAAAAATTAAATTAAATTTCTTTTTCAAGTTCAATTAGTATAAAATTCAGGAATATTCAGTTAGGCCGATCCGATTTTGTACAGCCACCTGGTCCACCTTCTTCGCCGCAGAAAGCCAGTTTGCCTTGAACTGCTGCTCGTCCTTAGCAGTTTTTTTGGTCTTCTTTAGGTTCCGCTTGACAATAGCCCAGTATTTCTCAATTGGGCGGAGCTCTGGCGTGTTGGGAGGGTTCTTGTCCTTGGGAACCACCTGCACGTTGTTGGCGGCGTACCACTCCATGGCCTTTTTACCGTAATGGCAAGATGCCAAATCCGGCCAAAAAGTACGGAACAACCGTGATTCTTCAGGAAAGGCAGCAGACGTTTATTCAAATACTCTTTCACGTAAATTTCTTGGTTGACAGTCCCGGAAGCTATGAAAATGCTGCTTTTCAAGCCACAGGTACAGATGGCTTGCCAAACCAGATATTTCTTTGGGAACTTTGACAGTTTTATGTGCTTGAAAATATCTGCTACCTTTCCCCTTCTTTTTGCCATATAAAACTCCTGTCCCGGAAGCTGCTTGTAGTCGGCTTTGACGTAGGTTTCGTCGTCCATTACCACGCAGTCAAACTTCGTCAGCATCGTCATGTACAGCCTCCGGGATCGCGCTTTGGCCGTCATATTTTGTTTATCATCGCGATTTGGAGTCACTACCTTCTTGTAAATTGATAGTGCGGCTCGTTTTTTGGCTCGATGCACGGTTGTAGACGATACATGGTGTTAGTATGTGGTCTCTAATGACCATGCAAAAATTGGTCCACATCGGTCCATAATTATATATAGCCCCCATATAAACCACTCACCTCCGAAGCCTCTTGGAAGACCAAAATTCATATGATTCAGTTGAAATTTGGTATGTGTTGTTAATATATGGCCTCAAACACCCATGCAAAAATTGGTCGAAATCGGTCAATAATAGAAACCGATCCCCAGATTTGACCTCCGGAGCCACTTGGAAGAGCAAAATTCATCCGATTCGGTTGAAATTTGGTACGTGATGTTAGTATATGGTATCCAACAACCGTGCAGGAATTGGTTCATATCAGTCTATAATTATATATAGCTCCCATATAAACCGATCCCGTGATTTGGTTTTGGAGCCTCTTGGAGTAGCAAATTTCATCCGAGTAAGTTGAAATTTGGTACGTGGTGGTAGTATATGATATTTAACAACCATGCCAAAAGTGGTCCATATCGGTCCATACTCATATATAGCCCGCATATAAACCGATCCCGAGATTTTGTTTTGGAGTCTCTTGGAGGAGCAAATTGCATCCGAGTAAGTTGAAATTTGGTACATTGTGCCTTATATGGCCGTTAACAACCATGCCTAACTAGGTCCATATCGGTCTATACACTGTTAGAAAAATATGTTTTTCATATGTTCCGATATAAACAAAAAGTGTTTCGGGCACAATTTTTAAACACAATATATTTAAGTGCAAACATGCAATGTTCCTAAATTAACTCTAAATGTTTGGGACACATATGTTAGTATGTTAGAATATATTATGTTTGGGGCATGAATGTTTCATAAAAATAATATGTGTGAATGTAAACATATATACATTTACAAATTTCGAGTAAACATATATATGTTGTGATATTTTATTCAGAGAGCGACAGAGAGAGAGAAAGTATAGAGAAAGAAATAGAAATGGAAACCGGGAGGGTTGACGAAAGATATCAACATAACACAGCGAGAGAATCAAAAGAGAGCAACTTGTGTGAAATTGTTTGTATGTTGTTTCGGAAAACTGTTTTATGACAAGGCCAAAAATTTGATATGCTTAAGTCTAAATATTATTTAATTTGAATATTAGAATGAGTATTCGGAGTAAAGAGAATAGACATTTGAAAAAAAAAACAGCATGTAAAAAACTGTACACCCCTAAATAAATTTATGTGTATATTATAAAATTATTTATGTATGTTTATACTCGACTCCACGTTCTTCTTTTGTTAGAGTTTTTGGATTCCTTCCAAAATTTCAAACTTTTGTACCAAAAACAGTTTTTTATTACAAAATTTTTCCAATAAAAAAAATAATATTTTATCCAAAAGCTCAGTCCATTTCGTTTATATCAAGCACTGTTTCTGACTGTTAATAACCCACATTTCGAAGTTTCATTATAAAAATTTAATATAGTATAAATATAAATGTGTAAATTAAAAAAAAAAATTGGTGTACGGTCGGAGCAGGGATTGAACCCACGACCCTTTGCATGAAAGGCGGACATGCTAACCATTGCTCCACGTGGCAAACAAATGTATGTTTCTGTTAAATAATGTTTTGTTTGCATCGGCTCGTCGGCGCTGCAGACTATGCTACATAAATATAACTTATAACGATAATTGTCTATTGATGGCAATAACAGCTACGTAGCCCAGTAGATAGTGTGATGGCTTACAAACTGTATGGTCCTCGGTTCGATTCTCCGTCCAGGAGAATGGTAACAATTAAAAAAATTATAAAATTGAATAATTTCTTCAACATTATTTGTATTACAGAAAAGGGTGCCAAGAACTAAAAAATTTCGTGGAAATGAAAATTATGTGAGGGAATGAGCACAATCTTCTTTGGGGAGAATTCTTCCAAGCATATAAAATTTTTGGGCTCAAAATGCTTCCAAACATACAATATGTTCACATAAGACAAACATATTAATGTTTCGGCAGTATCCAATAATATATATGCTTCCTGCAAAATATGTTTGGAACATATGTTAGAGAAGCGATTTTTTTTGAGGGTGTAGTTATATACAGCCCTCAGATAAATCGATCCTCAATCATACAATTCTAATTCTATATAGCCCCGATATAAGCGACCCCCATATTTCAATTCTGGCTCTCTACGTACCGTGCAAAAGTCCATTTCGATTCGTAATTATTTGTAGACTTACCTATACATAACTTTTTTGTCTTATATATACCACTTATGGACTAACTCACAATTTAGAAAACGATGTTAAGAAGTTTTAAGATACCACAACCCAAGTAATTCGATTGTGGATGACAGTCTTTCGTAGAAGTTTCTACACAATCCATGGTGGAGGGTACATAAGATTCGGCCTGGCCGAACTTACGGCCGTATATACTTGTTTCTGTTTATACCGCGCTTTTTGTGCTAGGCTAAGAAGTTTGAAAGCTCGTGTCAAGCAAGAATGGCTTCATAAGGTATTTCCACGCTTCATTTTTACCGCGTAATGACCACCAAAATCTCCGGATCACCGTTGCACAAAAAAAGTTAGACTGGAAAACAGAGTTAGTATGGTCTAAAATAACGTTATTAGGGCAAATTTTTGAAAATCTGGATGGGAACTATAGCTATATCTGAACCGATTTGGATGATATTTTCACGTTTGGTTGATACCACAGAAGGTTATCTTGTGCTAAATTTGAGTATGATTGGTTAATGAATAAGGCTATTGTGGTCATAAATAGGGTTACTAGGATCAAATTGTTGAAAATCTTGCGATACATATATATAGAACCCATATCTGAATCTGAACCGATTTGGATGATATTTTGCAGGATTGGTTGATACCACAGAAGGTTATTTTTTTCTAAATTTGAGTAAGATCTTGGATGCTACACTGAAAAAATATTGTCGTGAGGTCAAAGATTTCGTGTCTTTAAAATACGAATGCAAATTTTGCTTAGCATAGAAGACGCATTTCTCTAATATAAAGTTTTTTCCTTGTCCAAAAGTCGATAAACTTTTCAATGAAGTCGTATTGTCCTTATAATTAAGTGATTTGGATTACAAATGGGTATCATAACATGAAAGAAAAAATGTTTAGGCTAAGGTCAGCTTGACTTTAATAATTCAGAAATATTCTTTAAATTTAATAAAATTGCCTTTAAATTAGTTGTCTTTTTGTATCTTGACTACAAAGCAAAAAATCGTTCAAATATAGGACATGTTTTTCAAAACTTTATTTTAAAGAAGTTTTTTACTTGAAACATAGCATAATTTCTACTGGAAGTCGAGTCTTAATTTGGAAAATAAAGTTGTCGTTAACTCGTTTATAAAGGACTTTGATAGCATATGAAAAAAAAAAAGATGAGAAAGCGAAAAATTAAAATTTGCTTCCTAGAAGCAAGTACACAAAACCCAAATTTAAAAGAGAATTGTGTCTTAAAAGTATCCTTACTTGTATTCTCCGCTTCTTTGGCTAGGAATCAATACCAAATTTTTTAAAGTAAAGACAAAATCTTTGGAACCGGGCATGCTTTTTTTTCAGTGTAAAATTTTATTGAAATCGGTTCAGATTAAGATATAGCTCCCATATATATTTTTCGCCCGATATTGACTAATATGGTCCCAGAAGCCAGAGTTTTACCCCAATTTGGTTGAAATTTTGCACTAAGGGTACAATAAGTAGTGTAGTCAAGTGTGCCAAATTTTATTGAAATCGGTTCAGATTTAGATATAGCTCCGATATATAGCTTTCGCCCGATTTACACTAATATGACCACAGAGGCCAATTTTTAGTTGAAATATTGCACAGGGAGTAGAATTAGCTTTGTAGTTATGCGTGCCAAATTTGGTTGAAATCGGTTCAGAGTTAGATATAGCTCCCATATATATGTTTTTCTGATTTCGACAAAAATGGTCAAAATACCAACATTTTCCTTGTAAAATCGCCACTGCCTAGTCGAAAATTGTAAATATGACTCTAATTTTCCTAAACTTCTAATACAAATATAGCAAGCGATAAATCATAAATAAACTTTTGCTAAGTTTCCTTAATATTGCTTCAGATTTAAATATTTCATATATTTTTTACTAATATTGTGTTCCACCCTAGTGCATTAGCCGACTTAAATTATGAGTCTATAGATTTTGTAGAAGTCTATCAAATTCTGTCCAGATGGAGTGATATTTAAATGTATGTATTTGGGACAAACCTTTATATATAGCCCCCAACACATTTGACGGATGTGATATGGTATCGAAAATTTAGATCTACAAAGTGGTGCAGGGTATAATATAGTCGGCCCCGTCCGACTTTAGACTTGTTTTAGTTAATTTATCTAACGTACGCAAAAAATTATTAGAGTAAAGGAAACTTTCTCCATACTCAATAATTCCATGAACTAAAATAAAGTTAAATTGGCTTTAGTGTAATAGAGAGTTCACTTTTTTTTGAGTGCCTGTTATCTTAATATGGTCAACATATACATGAAGACAAACCACTAAGTTAAAATTGTCTATCCTTTTTTAAGAAAAATCATTTTCGCAAAATATGTTTAGCCAAATTGATCTTGACCTCTGCTTCTTATTCTGCCAACACAAACAAAGAATCCCAAGCGTAACTAAATCTCAATTTACTATTATGGCCTTCAAGCTAAGCACTTTAGGTTAATGTGAAAGTCTTTGTTTGTTCATATTTTGCAGCAGAACTACTTTTCCGTAATCCAACAACCCCAGCCCCTCATATCCACTACGGTAAAATGTGTTTATTGTTTAGGCCTACTTTCCGTTTAGTTAGGTTTTTTGTCTTGCTTTTATTACAAATAAAGATTTGATGGCTATAACAAAGATTGTGTTGATGATAGTTCTTCGTTTAACATTAGACATTGTGTGAGTTTTTTTTTTTAAATCTCAGTGGGTTTGTTTTTCTTTGCTATGATATTGTCTTCCATTCTTTAGGTTTGAACCATACCCAAATTGAGAAAAACAACATTGACAATAATCGTCCTGACATCCTTTGAATAATACAAACAATGACATCGTTTACATAAGCCCAGCGGAAAGAATAATCTAAAATAGCAAACAACACAGACCAAAAACAACAAAAACAGAAAAACGACCTCACCAATAACAAAAAAAAAAAAACAAAATACTTTAATCATGAAATAAGTAAATGTGGTCGAAAGTTTAAGACGTCGACTTTGACAAACATTTCACTACACACAAAATTTTTTTTTTGATTTCAATCACGAAAATCGCGGATTCAATCATTTTTATACCCTCCACCATAGGATGGGGGTATATTAACTTTGTCATTCCGTTTGTAACACATCGAAATATTGCTCTAAGACCCCATAAAGTATATATATTCTGGGTCGTGGTGAAATTCTGAGTCGATCTAAGCATGTCCGTCCGTCCGTCCGTCTGTCCGTCTGTCCGTCCGTCCGTCTTGGCACAAGTAGTTGTTATTGATGTAGGTCGGATGGTATTGAAAATGGGCCATATAGGACCACGTTTACGTATAGCCCCCATATAAACCGATCCCCAAATTTGGCTTGGGGAGCCTCCCGGAGCAGCAAAATTCATCCGATCCGGTTGAAATTTGGTACGTGATCTTAGTATACGGTCTCTAACAACCATGCAAAAATTGGTCCATATCGGTCCATAATTATATATAGCCCCCATATAAACCGATCCCCAGATTTGACCACCGGAGCCTCTTGGAGGGGCAAAATTCATCGGATCCGGTTGAAATTTGGTACCTGATGTTAGTATACGGCCTCTAACAACCATGCAAAAATTGGTCCATATCGGTCCATAATTATATATAGCTCCCATATAAACCGATCCCCAGATTTGACCACCGGAGCCTCTTGGAGGAGCAAAATTCTTCCGATCCGGTTGAAATTTAGTACGTGGTCTTAGTATACGGTTTTTAACAACCATGCAAAAATTGGTCCATATCGGTCCATAATTATATATAGCCCCCATATAAACCGATCCCCAGATTTGACCTCCGGAGCCTCTTGGAGGGGCAAAATTCATCCGATCCGGTTGAAATTTGGTACCTGATGTTAGTTTACGGCCTCTAATAACCATGCAAAAATTGGTCCATATCGGTCCATAATTATATATAGCCCCCATATAAACCGATCCCCAGATTTGACCTCCGGAGCCTCTTGGAAGAGCAAAATTCATCCGATACGGTTGAAATTTGGTACATTTTGTCAATATATGGCCTCTAACAGCCATGTAAAAATTGGTCCATATCGGTCTTTAGTTATATATAGCCGATGACTTATTACACAAAAATTGGTCCATATCGCCAAAAATAATCTACCAAAACTTTATTTCCATAGAAAATTTTGTCAAATTTTATTACTATAGAAAGTTTTGTCAAAATTTAATTTCTATAGAAAGTTTTGTCAAAAGTTTATTTCTATACAAATGTTTGTCAAAATTTTATTTCCATAGAAAATTTTGTCAAAATTTTATTTCTATAGAAAATTTTGTAATCTACCAAAACTTTATTTCCATAGAAAATTTTGTCAAATTGTATTACTATAGAAAGTTTTGTTAAAATTTCATTTCTATAGAAAGTTTTGTCAAAAGTTTATAGAAATGTTTGTCAAAATTTTATTTCTATAGAAAATTTTGTAAAAAATTTATTTCTGTAGAAAATTTTGTCAACATTTTATTTCTATACAAAATTTTGTCAAAATTTCATTTCTATACAAAATTTTGTCAACATTTTATTTCTATAGAAATTTTTGTCAAAATTGTATTGCTATAGAAAATTTTGTCAACATTTTACTTCCATAGAAAATTTTGTCAACATTTTATTTCTATAGAAAATTTTGTCAAGTTTTTATTTCTATAGAAAATTTTGTCAAATTTTTATTTCTATAGAAAATTTTGTCAAAATTTTATTTCTATAGAAAATTTTGTCAAGGTTTCATTTCTATAGAAAATTTTGTCAAAATTTTATTTCTATAGAAAATTTTGTCAAACTAGATTATATACGTATTTAATCGCCTTTTTTTGTTTAATATATACCCCGTATGGTCTAACTTACAATTTAGAAGACAGTGTTAAAAAGTTTTACGATACCTTGCCATCGGCAAGTGTTATCGCAACCCAAGTAATTCGATTGTGGATGACAGCCTTTAGTAGAAGTTCCTACGCAATCCATGGTGGAGGGTACATAAGATTCGGCCTGGCCGAACTTACGGCCGTATATACTTGTTTTAATTGAAATGTCTTCAATCGCGAAAATGATAGTATCAATCACCCATTTTGATTGAAAACCAACACGATTTTCAATTAAAAATATAATTGACTTTTGTCACGGAATCAATTAATTGTGAGATCAATTAAAAACGTGATTGATTTTTAACATAAATTTCAATCACAGTTTTAATTGAATCAATTAAAATTTTAATTAATTTCGCGACAAAAACCAATCAACTATTTGATTCATTCTATTAAATAATTAATTGAAATTGGCTATGAATTTCAATCAAAAAATTTATATATTGCGACCCCAAAATCGTATTTAGTTTTATTTGAAATAAAAGAAAATATGTGTTTCTTATAAAAAATATTTAATATTTAATATGTTATTATTTTTTGAATTATGCAATAGACAAATAAATTTGGTTCTTGTCATTTGTGTTTTGTTCTACAAATACAATTATTATCTATAACAACTATAGGGTGAAAAAATAAAATATATAAATCATTATCTTCCTTATAATAATAACCATGTCAGCATGTTCCTTCTAATATGCAGATGCGCCTAGATTTCCAATAAATCAGCAGCCCGTAAGCTAAATTAGCTTTTCTGAAAGTAAACAGAATAATTCGAATTTAATTTTCTTCAATTAAAAGTTAATTTTGTTAAACATCACCTGCATAGAATATCAAATTCAATTCTTAGTTCCAGGTTGTAGATTTATAATCTTCTTTTGCAGTTGTAGTCTTTTAGCATAAAAAGGTCTATTAAGGAGCTCGGTAATTTAATTTTAGTAACAATTCCTTTCCAAAATTTCCGCACATTGAAATCGTCTATTAAAATTTGAACCAATCAAAGACAAAAATAATGGGAAAGCAATGTAATATTTGGTATTATATTGATGATACTTTGCAAATTCTAGATATATTTTTCATATTTTTAAATCCAAAAGAAAGAACTTTCAGCTAATTAGTTTATATATCAGATATACTGCTTTCTATGGGAGCTATATCTAAATATGAACCGATTTCAATCAAATTTTACACACATAACTGCACTACTAATTGTACTCCTAGTGCAAAATTTCAAACAAATTGGGCCAAAAATCTGGCTTCTAGGACCATATTATTCCATATCGGCCGAAAGATATATATGGGAGCTATATGTAAATCTGAATCGATTTCAACCAAATTTGGCACGCATAGCTACAATGCTATATCTACTCCCTGTGCAAAATTTCAACCAAATTGGGCCAATAATCTGGCTTTTAGGACCATATTAGTCCATATCGGGCGAAAGATATATATGGGAGCTATATCTAAATCTGAACCGATTTCAATCAAATTTTGCACACTTGTCTATACTCCTAATTTTACTCATAGTGAAAAATTTCAACCAAATTCGGCCAAAAATCTGGCTTCTGGGGCTATATAAGTCCATATCGGGCGAAAGATATATATGGGAGCTATATCTAAATCCGAACCTATTTCAATAAAATTTTGCACACTTGACTATACGACTAAGTGTTATGTTTGTACAAAATTTTAAGCAAATCGGTATAAAACTCTGGCTGCTGGGTCCATATTAGTGCATATCGGGCGGAAGATATATATGGGAGCTACATCTAAATCTGAACCGATTTCTTCCAAAATCAATAGGGTTCTATTTTGACCCAAATTAAGAACATGTGTGAAATTTGAAGACGATTGGACTTAAAGTACGACCTAGACTTTGATCACAAAAATGTGTTCACAGACAGACGGAAGGACGGACAGACGGACATGGTTATATCGACTCAGGGACCCAACCTGAGCATTATTGCCAAAGACACCCTGTGTCTATCTCGTCTCCTTCTGGGTGTTACAAACATATGCACTAACTTATAATACCCTGTTCCACAGTGTGGCGCAGGGTATAAAAATGTATAATTTTAAAAGATCAATACGGCACCCATCTTTTGATTGCAAACCTATTCTTATATTCTTATATATTTGATAAAATGATGGAGTTGATGGGATTGATTGGTCAATTTCACGAAATAAAATTGGCCACTAAAAGAAATGAATAAAAAATATATTATTTTAGTCCGTTTAATGTAAACAAGCTTCAAACAGGTATTCACACTTCACAATTTCTTACATTCAATAAACGTAGATTGTTTTCCATTTTTACAATACCACAAAACATAAACGCAGGTAATTGCAAATGCGTTCTGACATATATATTTTTTTTTTTTCAAACATTTACCACGTGGCCATTTGTTGTTGCACACTTTATTTATTTCAACCCTTTGCTATGATTTCCCAGCAAAAAAATTTGGAAGTTCTTCCAAAGGTACAACTTTAAAAGCACTTCCAGAAGATGCACTCCCAATGGTGTTATTTATTTTAACTACCCAGGAAGTTATTTTAATTAAATTTTTTATAACTTGCTTTTTTCATATTTTTAATGGATAATTTTAACTTTTTTTGTTTCAAATTGGTTAAAAATAGAGTAAGAATACATAAAATGGTACAAATCATTTAAATTTTGTCGAAAAAGATGATAAATCCAATCTGAAAAAATTGTGAATTTTTGAAAATATTTGAGGTCAAACGTTTCCGACAAGCATTAGAATCCATTAAAAATTATAAAAAATTTATTGTTTATCTGCCTTTCAACCTACGCGTTATAGATTGAAAGGGCTTTGAATGGAATGCCTTATTTCACACGTTGATGAACATAAGGGCTTTGAGTTTGGTTTCGTTTGGTTATCGCGCACGTCATATAGCGCGAAGCCTAAACCTTTCTTAAAGAAAAGACGTTCGTTTAATTTTCTTTTCTAAGAATTTATTGATCTTCGTGACCTTCTTCTTTGACAATTCAACCGTAACTAACTCTAATAGAGAAAAATTCAAAGTTAATTTACAAATTCCGTTAACACGGTAAATCTTAACGAAAACAATAGAAAAAGGATAAATAAAAGTAGAAAATGAAATTCGATAAACTTAAATAAAGAAAACATGACAAACATTCTCTTAGAAAACAGAATATTCAAAACTTAAGAGAATACGGAATTATTAAATAAAAGAAATAAGAAATTAATATAGAAGCAATAAAATGTGTTGTTGGAGCGGATCCTAGTACGCTCTCCAATAAAATTGAAATAATGTTGTTGAACTCGCTTCAACATATTCCCGCCTCAGCATGGAAGAGTGATTTGGTCTCGTTCTTCTTTTTATAGGCATGTGCAGCCTATCCACGTGCTTTGATCGCCCCTGATTGTATATATATTGTAGCTATAATATTGCATTATAGCTAATGCTGCTGCGTCAATGGCATATATTGACCTGTAAGTAAAGAATAGAAAGAAGTTCGTACAAATGATTAAGTAGTTCGTGGGGGTGATCAAATCGCGCGATTGTGCTAGATTTCTTGAGGCGGTGTGGTTTTGTGGACTGTATTTGCGTTGGGCGGTATTAGTTACCAATGTGCACAATTTAACCATCGGTCGAGTTTTTGTGCCGTTTTGTGTTAGAGTTTCGGCTACCCTAACATTTCGATGGTCGTTGTAGTGGACTTTCAAAACTCGCCTTTCGGTGGGTGGTAGCAAGTCCCTGATTACTGTAAAATCATTTGACCGAATATTATTATTGTTCGTAATCCATTTTGCTCGCTGTTGAGGTTCGATAATGTATTTAGATTTCCACCGATGTGCGAAGATTCGGTGGAGAGATTTTAGTCGTTCCCAGCAATTCAGTATCGATAGCGAGTTTTCTGGAACGTCGTGATATATTTCAGGTGTGGCGAAGATTGGTGCTCCGCGCAGGAGATGGACTTTATCGCCGATAAATGGATGAACGGGGAGGTGTCTGTTTTGATTATATACTCTTCGTTTATCTCGTAGATTCCCATTTTCTCTTGGAAATGCAGTCTGTTGTGATAGAAGAATGAGACGATGTCCTACAAATAAGATTTCTTCTTGACGTAGAAAATTGTTATTGGTGACTATTTTTCTTTTCCAGGCGTTATAGAATCGGAACATAGAGCATAAGACTCGTAGACAGCGATTGAGTGACGAAAATCTTGAACTCATATCTTCTCCGTCGATTGTGGTGCAAAAAGTAGCAACCCACTTTTCACGGGGTTGTGTTTTCATGGCGCTGTGATCTTCGATGTTTAAAAATTCTTCGCCCAGAAGATCTTCCCGGGGCCAGCTTTGTAAACGAGCTTTCCCTTTGAAATTAATTCTTTTAAGAGGGAATCCAGCGGATGAAAGAGCCTTTACGAGTCGATTCTGTTTGAATTTGGCTTCCGCGATGGAATGAGCGCCTGATAATACGTCGCCGTTGAATACGAACTGATAGTACCGCCAGTTTCGTATTACTTTTACCAGGTCTTGTTGCAGAATTGGCCCAGAATGGAGAACGTCTTTTAAAGAATGTCCACTGGTCTTCTTCGACGCGTTGAACACCACGCGGACTTCTGTGGACTTGCTTTCTGGGCGAACAACGGCATGAAGAGGAAGAAAATAGTTTATTTCGTTGTCACCGCTTTCTTCATCCGTCCTTACTAGTGCCCTGTAGCCTAACTCCTCATAATCGCGAAGAACTTTATCGTATTCGTGCTTGAGTTCTGCAATTTTACTTAAATTCTTCTGCGGATATTCCTGTGTGAAGGGTAGTCGGACTACATATCGACCGTCATTTTGTCGATAAGTCGTTGATTTGTAAAAATTATCACACCATGTGTCAGTATCGGATGCGGCCTGAGGTTTCTCTACTTCCTCTAACTCCCAAAACCTTTTTAGCTGATCGTGTTGAACTAAGGCCTCGGATGCAGACACTATCGTTGAAAATGCCTTAACTTTTTCAGAATCTGCTGGACCTGAAAGATACCAGCCAAATTGAGACTCTCGGGCCTCCAATCCACCACCAATCTGACGTAATGTTCCCGTTTTATTGATGAACGGAAGGTAGTCGCTACCGATGATCATATCGATTGGGGCTGGCATATGGAACAATGGGTCTGCGAGGTTCAAACCCTTTACTTCATTGAGAAGTGTCGTCTTGATTGGCCGCGAAGGCAACAAATGAACCAAACTTGATACGACCAATGCTTTAATTAAGATTTTGAAATCTGATTTCGGAGCCTTTATAGTTAGAATACATTTTCCTTTGCAACTGCTTACGATCGTGCCACCTAACCCTGAAATCTGAGCGTTATGGGTCTCCATCGGGATGGCCAACCTCTGTTGAATGCGTTTGGAAATGAAACTTTTCTCAGACCCTGCATCTAGAAGAGCCCTAACTGCAAAAAGTTCTCCGCAATGTTCCAAAAATATTCGCGCTGTTGGTAAAACAGTTGTACTTTCATTTTGCGAAAAGAGTGTATTAACTTCTTCCACCGGCTCGGTGGTATTCAAAAATGTATTTTCATGTGCTTGTTTTGAAGTTAATGGCCCATCCTGCGTAGGATTTCGGGACCCATTTTCTTGATCTTTTTCTTGCGTTTGATCACGTTTCGAATCTATGTGTAGCATCGTGTGATGTTTTCTCTTGCATTTTGCGCACCGCCGCTTGCTGGTGCAGTCTGATTTGAAATGGTTAGGTGAGAGACAATTTAGACAATATTTGTTTTCCATAGCGAATTTGGTACGGTCAGTGGGTGACAAATCTTTAAACTGTTTGCACGACATAAGCCAATGATTCTGATTGCACTTCTTGCACATTGTTTTTAAGTTTTGATTTGTCGCGGAGATATGGAACGATTGGGATTTTGAATTTTGATTTTCCCTCGTATTGGGTTTTCGAAAATCAAGTACTGTTTCTAGTCTCTCAATTCGATTTGATAGAAATGAATCCATTTGTTGCCACGAAGGCAATTCCTTGTGGTTTGACAAAGAATCTTCCCAGGCTCGTAACGTGTCGTCGGGAATTTTAGAAGAAACAATATGTATGAGGATCGGATCCCAATTATCGACGGCTATTTCATAAGACTTGAAAATCGCCAGACTATCGTTAATCGCGCTTTGTATTTGTCGAATTGACTTTGGTGACTCGTTTGTAACAGACTGAATCGAAAAAAGCTTTTTCATTTGTTGATTCACCAATATGCGCTTATTTTCATAGCGATTCTTTAATGCCTCCCACGCTAAATTGAAATTTGCGTCGGTTAATTCAAATTTCTTTACAATATCATTCGCTTCCCCTCGAGTTTTACCGCGAAGGTGATACAGCTTCTGAGCTGGGGATAAATGTGGATGATTTCCAAATACAGCTGAAAAAATGTCTCTAAATGCTGGCCATTTAGAGTATCCCCCCTCGAAAGGTGGAGTATCGCAGGGCGGCAATTTGAGAGAAGGCGCACTTCGTTGTGGCGAAATATGATCGACACTGTTTTCTTGTTGACTATTTGTTGTAGAACAAATAGCTATCATTATGCTTTCCTTGCATTTTTGATATTTAGCGCAAGCTTCTTCAAATTTTTGGCCATTAACGTCATTATAATCATGTTCCTCTTTCTCATCTTCTAATGCTAATGCCTCATAACTCGCAACTAGCTGTGGCCATCTTCTTTCCAATTCCAAATCTTTAATTTCTAGTAACTGAACCGATAGTGTTTCTGCCTTTTGATTTTCGAGTTCCTGGCAGAATGTTACGATCTGATTATGATTAAAAAGAAATTTTCGACGCGTAGCCATTTTCCTGTGTGATTTTTTACACCTACTTGAGAAACACCAAAGAAAATTATACGTTTCTGGGTCGCAAAGATTTACTTTTGGATTGTAATATCCCGAAGATTTGCCCGCTTATGAAGACGATTCGACAATATATCAAAATGCAATCGCAATGAACGTATTGTGACTGTACAATTGAATGTAAATGTATTTTTATCGCAAAATTCCCACTAAATATTTTTGAATGACGGTATGCTCAAATGTTTCAGGCTAAAATCTCCACCGAACCTATTATTATTATCTTTTACACGAAAACCAGTAGAGCAAATAGCAAAATGTTGAAAATTCGTAAGGTTGTATGTAATTTTGTTGAATCTCTGGCGGATGTTCTGCGAAAAAATTATACGGCAACGCTATGTCGTTTTGTGCATACGCTGTGTTTTTTGCTTTCTTGGTCGCGATGACCCAATCGTAAAAATTACTTAAGTTGGAACAACGATATGTGAAATGACAAATTTTCCGAGTGTATGTGTATCGTGTACAGGGGCTCCAAATTTTCAAAATATTTCTCTGCCACCAAGATCGTCTGTATTCTTCTTGTCCGCAGTCGTTTCTGGCCAATATTTTGAAAATTTTCCAAGAAAAATAAATTGGAACGACTCACCGAATAATTTTTGCTGGATGTGTCTCTGGAACCGCGAAGGAAATTACCTCCGCTGTGACATTATTAGTTAAGCAACCCAAAATTTATTTTATTTTTCACTGCACAATTGTTTTTAATCAAATTAATTTTTAATTAAATTTTGTGAAAAATATTTAATTTTTTTCTCTAAAGTCGTTATAATTATTTTCTATACCACTATTATTTGTTTTTCACCACAACACCGTTTGTTGATTGTTTATTATTTTGTTTTGTATGTGGGATTCTTTATTCTGTCCGCGGAGGAAAAATCCCTCAAGGTAGGGTAACCCTATATAATTTGGCACTTTTTCCCACGGGTAACAATTTTCCACTATCACGGCAACACTATTATAGCGGTACTTTGAAAATAATTTTTTGGTTCCTTTTTCACCTTTCTTTCTCGATGATTTTGTAAAATTATTTTAATATAATAATTCCAATATTCACATGGCGGTTTAATTATTTATTTATTTTTCCCTTTCTATTTTTATTGTCACTATCACTTGTTTTCCTTTTTGTTCCAATAATTTTTTCTCACACACCCACACTACCACTATTGTAAGGCAAATATTTTTACCGTTTATTTTCGATCTATTTGCCTTTATTTTTAATGTCACCACACTTTTATTTGATTACTTACATTATTTTCTTTCACGTTTTGTTTATGTGAAACCGTTTCTAAATTGGTTTACGTTCTTTTTTAATTAAAAACTTTCGCGAAGAATTAAAACGTTTTTTACCGCCGGTCACTTGTGTTTCTTTACTATACCAGTTAGTTTGACGTATGACATTTGTGCTAATTATCAACTGTCATATGATCAACAAGTTACCCAGTAGGGATCAATGTCTTAAGGGAAAATTGATGGAATGTTACCACTGAATGACCGTTAAAATTTTAAATCGTTGAAATTGTCAATCTGGTAATTACAAACTGTGGGAAAATTGTTATTGTAGCACGGAATGTATTTTGAACAACTTTTGACGTTTTTTATTATCCCGTAGACAAACGTTGTTGTTGTTTATTTTTATTTTCTTCCTTTTTCTTGCGAAAGAGTATGCGTGTACTTTGTTTTTGTATTATATGCACCGATTTACACGCACACACACCTTCTTGCAAATATTCTTGTCTATCACTTTATATTTAACCACTCTTTTTTATCTTTTGTATGCAAGGAATTGATGTTTCGTTCAGTTTTTTTGTATTGTTTTTTGTTTTTGGAGTTGTCTATTTTCACTTTTGTCTCCTTTTTTGTGATTAATTTGACGTTTGAGTTTGTTTAAAACTTTTACATGCACTTTTTTTTGAAATTTACGTATTTTAGGGCCTGTTCACACTAAGCAACATAATCTTAAAGGCCAAACACAATGTTTGTAACACAAAATTTGTTTAATTTTGTTATCGTTTTATGTATTTTTGTATACGTTTTATCTGCGCGAGATGACAGCGTTGACATTCACTGATTTCTTTTGATCACACCACGAACCACTAACACATTTGCACTTACCCAATCTATTCTTTACCACTTTTTGATGATGATGATGAAGTTCGCTGGTGATGATGATGTTTCTCTCCTCGTTGGAGTCGCCTTTTTTATTCTCGGTCGAGAATCGTTTTGTATCCAATGTATGAATTTTTCACTGGTACTTTGTTGAGCTACGGTTGCTCCTGGTTGTTCCTTCTCCCAATATCCAAATAGGAGGCTCGAATGGACCATATGTTTATCTGCCTTTCAACCTACGCGTTATAGATTGAAAGGGCTTTGAATGGAATGCCTTATTTCACACGTTGATGAACATAAGGGCTTTGAGTTTGGTTTCGTTTGGTTATCGCGCACGTCATATAGCGCGAAGCCTAAACCTTTCTTAAAGAAAAGACGTTCGTTTAATTTTCTTTTCTAAGAATTTATTGATCTTCGTGACCTTCTTCTTTGACAATTCAACCGTAACTAACTCTAATAGAGAAAAATTCAAAGTTAATTTACAAATTCCGTTAACACGGTAAATCTTAACGAAAACAATAGAAAAAGGATAAATAAAAGTAGAAAATGAAATTCGATAAACTTAAATAAAGAAAACATGACAAACATTCTCTTAGAAAACAGAATATTCAAAACTTAAGAGAATACGGAATTATTAAATAAAAGAAATAAGAAATTAATATAGAAGCAATAAAATGTGTTGTTGGAGCGGATCCTAGTACGCTCTCCAATAAAATTGAAATAATGTTGTTGAACTCGCTTCAACATTTATAAAAATTATTTATTTGACAAAATATCACAGAATTTTTTAATTTACATCCAAAACATTGAATTCGAATCACACCAAAAGAAGTGATGCAAATTCAGTGCAACGGCTGTTGAAATGGAGTATTTCCGTCCTATGACAAGCCCATGTTAAATTCATCGCTTCTGCGTCAATTTTGCACCACTTCCGGATGCTGGGTTGTTGTTGCGTTCAAATTATTCATGCACACATTTCGAATGCAGCAGACAGAATGTCGCCAATCGTGTTTTTCAATTTACGGGAAAAACAAAAACTCAACCGTTCGTTACGAGTTACTTCCACAGACTGATCTCTCCATCATACATTGCTGAATAAGTACCCATTCTCTTGTTCTCTTTGCGCTCTTTCCATCGCTTAAAATTATTCAATTTTAATCACAAAGGTGATTGGATCAATCACAAATTATTTTCGAATTGATTAACAAATTGATTGAATCAATTAGTATTTTAATTTGAAAACGTAACAAATATCAATCATTTATTTAATTGGATTTGATTAAATAACTAATTGAATCAATTAACATATTAATTGAATCCGCTTTCAAAATTCAATTAAGTGATTAATTGAACAAATTTCGGTGAAAATTTTTTGTGTGAAGCCACAACAATTTGAAAGCTCCTCCAAAGGCACAATTTTAAAAGCACTTCCAAAAAATGCACTCCCAAGGATGTTTTGTCTGTTGTAATAACGATGCTGTCTTCATTAATGGAGCTATGGTGCTGCAATTCTGCATAAGCTCGTCTTGTCATATATCGGGCCAGATTTAGCCCCCATACAAACCGATCACACCCTCCCCCCCCCTAGTTGGGGTATTTAGATTTATCTGAATTTCACAAATACCTCTATTTTGGGTGCATGAATAAGTGCTCTGAATTCGGTGTGTATCGGTGCACTTTTTGATATAACCCTCATATAGCCCGATCTCCCGATTCGACTTCTTGAGTGTTTAGATATCTGAATTTTTTATCTGATTTATCTGAAATTTAAAATCTGGAGGTATTTTGGTTTTATAAACAAGTATGAGGAAGATGGTGTATATCGGTCAATATTTCGGTACAGATTCCATATAGCCCGATCTCCTCATTTGACTTCTTGGGCTTCTAGAAACAGCAATTTTTATCCGATTTACCTGATATTGGAAATCCAGAGGTATTTTACGTTCACACATAAATGTACCGATGATGGTGTGTATCGGTTAATGTTTTGGTATTTCCCTCATATAGACCAATTTCACACATCGTCAAGTTTTATTCACTTTGTCTGAAATTCAAAATTGAGAGGTATTTTATGTCCGTAAATAGGTAAATATAAATAGCGAACATGGTATGGATCGGTTCATGTTGTGTTATAAAGGGTGATACGGTCAAAATTTGGTCAAGGGAAAACGCGTGTAAATCGGTGAAATCGTTTATTTAAAAAATCAAATTAAATTTCCTTTTCAAGTTCAATTAGTATAAAATTCAGGAAAAATATTCAGTTAGGCTTTCGCTTTACCAAATCCGAATTGCCGGGCCTCACGCTTGACACCTGCCATCAGATTTTGTACAGCCACCTTGTCCACCTTCTTCGCCGCAGAAAGCCAGTTTGCCTTGAACTGCTGCTCGTCTTTAGCAGTTTTGTTGGTCTTCTTTAGGTTCCGCTTGACAATAGCCCAGTATTTCTCAATTGGGCGGAGCTCTGGCGTGTTGCGAGGGTTCTTGTCCTTGGGAACCACCTGCACGTTGTTGGCGGCGTACTACTCCATGGCCTTTTTACCGTAATGGCAAGATGCCAAATCCGGCCAAAACAGTACGGAACAACCGTGTTTCTTCAGGAAAAGCAGCAGACGTTTTTTCAAACACTCTTTCACGTAAATTTATTGGTTGACAGTCCCGGAAGCTATGAAAATGCTGCCACAGGTACAGATGGCTTGCCAAACCAGATATTTCTTTGCGAACTTTGACAGTTTTATGTGCTTGCTACGTTTCCCCTTCCTTTTGCCGTATAAAACTCCTGTCCCGGAAGCTGCTTGTAGTCGGCTTTGAAGTAGGTTTCGTCGTCCATTACAACACAGTCAAACATCGTCAGCATCGTCGTGTACAGCCTCCGGGATCGCGCTTTGGCCGTCGTATTTTGTTTATCATCGCGATTTGGAGTCACTACCTTCTTGTAAGTCGATAGTCCGGCTCGTTTTTTGGCTTGATGCACGGTTGTTGACGATACACCCAGCTTATTTGCGGCATCTCGGAGAGAGAGGTTAGAGTTTCGCTTGAAACTACCGGCAACTCTCTTTGTCGTCTCAGCGGCTTCCGGTTTTCGATTTCCCCCGATCCAGACTTCCTGGCTGTCGACAAACGTTCCCCAAACACTTTAATTACATTTGTAACGGTTGATTTGGCAACTTTTAGCGATTTTGCCAGCTTTGCGTGCGAGTAGCTCGGATTTTCGCTATGCGCGAGCAAAATTTTGATACGCTGCTCTTCTTGCTTCGACGGCATTTTGACAACTGAAGAGTGAATTCCAAAATCAAAATAGGAGCAACATTCTACACACACACACACCTTCAAAATGAGGGGTGTTTTTTAAATGCAAAATTGAAAGAAATACGTCAAGTTTATATTGACCAAATTTTGACCGTATCACCCTTTAGCCCCCAAGTGTTAAGTCTCCCGATTTCCAGTTGGGCATTCTATTTTAATTGTTGTATTCTAGTTTCGAGTAACACGACGAAGAGTTTTCGAAGCAAACAATTATATTATTTGATTCATGATGGCGAGTATTTAAGATTCGTCCCGGCCGAAAAAAATGCTAAATCCATTCTAGAAAAATGTTATACTTCATATCCAAAACTCTGAACTCGGAGCACACACGCAAAAAAATAATTCTTTCCTCCCAAACGAAATTTTAGACAAACAAAGTTCGTTTCTCATTTGATTTTCGCTGTATTTGGAAGAAAAGTATATACTTTTTGTGGTAAACGTTTATTCTTTTCCAGGATGTAAAAACAATTTCAAAAAGACAAACTAAAAAAAACATTGTTTTCTTGCTAATTGCATTTTCCCTCACATCTTTCTCGCATCCACGAGGTTTTTTAGTTCCTAACACCTTTTCCTGTAATACCAACAATGTAGAAGAATTTATACGATTTTATAAATTTTTAATTTTTATACCCTCCATCATAGGATGGGGGTATATTAACTTTGTCATTCCGTTTGTAACACATCGAAATATTGCTCTAAGACCCCATAAAGTATATATATTCTGGGTCGTGGTGAAATTCTGAGTCGATCTAAGCATGTCCGTCCGTCCGTCCGTCCGTCTGTTGAAATCACGCTAACTTCCGAACGAAACAAGCTATCGACTTGAAACTTGGCACAAATAGTTGTTATCGATGTAGGTCGGATGGTATTGAAAATGGGCCATATCGGTCCACTTTTACGTATAGCCCCCATATAAACGGACCCCCAAATTTGGCTTGCGAGGCCTCTAAGAGAAGCAAATTTCATCCGATCCGGGTGAAATTTGGTACATGGTGTTAGTATATGGTCCTTAACAACCATGCAAAAATTGGTCCACATCGCTTCATAATTATATATAGCCCCCATATAAACCGATCCCCCGATTTGGCTTGCGAGGCCTCTAAGAGAAGCAAATTTCATCCGATCCGGCTGAAATTTGGTACATGGTGTTAATATATGGCCTCAAACTCCCATGCAAAAATTGGTCGAAATCGGTCCATAATTATATATAGCCCCCTTATAAACCGATCCCCAGATTTGACCTCCGGAGCCCCTTGGAAGAGCAAAATTCATCCGATTCGGTTGAAATTTGGTACGTGATGTTAGTATATGGTATCCAACAACCATGCAGGAATT
Source organism: Haematobia irritans (assembly GCF_050003625.1). Lineage (NCBI taxonomy): Eukaryota > Metazoa > Arthropoda > Insecta > Diptera > Muscidae > Haematobia > Haematobia irritans. The sequence continues at coordinate 167,680,828 of NC_134400.1, forward strand.
GGTTCATATCAGTCCATAATTATATATAGCACCCATATAAACCGATCCCCACATTTGACCTCCGACGCCTCCGATCTGGTTGAAATTTTGTACGTGGTGGTGGTATATGATATTTAACAACCATGCCAAAAGTGGTCCATATCAGTCCATAATCATATATAGCCCCCATATAAACCGATCCCGAGATTTGGTTTTGGAGCCTCTTGGAGGAGCAAATATCATCCGAGTCAGTTGAAATTTGGTACATTGTGCTAGTATATGGCCGTTAACAACCATGCCTAACTAGGTCCATATCGGTCTATAGTTATATATAGCCCTCAGATAAATCGATCACCAATCACAAAAATTGGTCCATATCAATAATTGGATATAGCCCCCATATAAGCGAGCCCCATATTTCAATTCTGGCTCCCTACGTACCGTGCAAAAGTCCATATCGATTCGTAAGTATTTGTAGACTTACCTACACATACTTTTTTTGTCTAATGTATGGACAAACTCACAATTTAGAAAACGATTTAAGATACCACAACCCAAGTAATTCGATTGTGGATGACAGTCTTTCGTAGAAGTTTCTACGCAATCCATGGTGGAGGGTACATAAGATTCGGCCTGGCCGAACTTACGGCCGTTTATACTTGTTTTTTTTTACCTTTCGCCTGGACGGAGAATCGAACCGCGGACCATGCACTTTGTAAGCCAACACACTAACCACTGAGCTATGTACCTGTTATGGTCATCAATAGATAAATATCCATATAAGTTATATTTATATAGCATAGCTTGCGGCGCCCACGAACCGAATAAACAAAGTTTATTTAACAGAAACAAACATTTAGTTTGGCACCGTGGAGCAGTGGTTGCTACGTCCGACTTGCATGCCAAGGGTCGTGGGTTCGATCCCTGCTTCAACCAAAGTTTTGGTTTTGTTTTTTTTACATATATTCCAGATATGTTCGGAAGATTCCGAAAAAATGTTCAACATTACATTGTAGTATATAAAATTTTGAACTGCAAAATGTGTCTTATTAAAGACCTAAAGTCAGAAAAGAACAGTGTTTGATATAAACGAAATGGACTGTTTTGTTGTTTCAAAAATAACTTTTTTATTGAAAAAATAAAAATTTTGTAACAAACGTATTTTTTTGATGATAAAAGTTTAAAATTTTCGAAGCAATTCAAAAAACTCTAACAAAAGAAAAACGTTTTCGGTACACGTTTTCCAAACGTTTTTTTTTTCTTTGCGTGCACTTTATGAAGTAATGCAAATTTAGTGCAATGGCTGTTGAAATCGTGGACATCTGCCCTATGACAAGCCCATGTTAAATTCATTGCTTCTGCACCAATTTTACTCAACTGCGGATCCAAAAAGAACATTTTGCCTACTTTTTTTTGGCGACGCTTTTTTTGTGCTGAGAAGTTGATTAAGCTAAAAATGCTATCTCGAATTACCAAAGATGAAAATCGCTAAATCAACTCATCACAGCAATAACAGGTTGGCTGATAAGTCCCCGGTCTGACACATAGATGGCGTAGCTAGTATTAAATGCATATTATTTTTATATAGTACCAACCTTCAAATGATTCGTGTCAAAATTTGACGTCTGTAAGTCAATTAGTTTGTGAGATGGAGCGTCTTTTGTGAAGCAACTTTTGTTATTGTGAAAAAAATGGAATTTCGTGTTTTGATAAAATACTGTTTTCTGAAAGGAAAAAATACGGTGGAAGCAAAAACTTGGCTTGATAATGAGTTTCGGGACTCTGCTCCAGGGAAATCAATAATAATTGATAGGTATTCAAAATTCAAGCGTGGTGAAATGAGCACTGAGGACGGTGAACGCAGTGGACGCCCGAAAGAGGTGGTTACCGACGAAAACATCAAAAAAATCCACAAAACGATTTTAAATGTCCGTAAAATGAAGTTGATCGAGATAGCAGAGACCTTAAAGATATCAAAGGAATGTGTTGGCCATATTTGGATATGCGGAAGCTCTGTGCAAAATGGGTGCCGCGCGAGCTCACATTTGACCAAAAACAACAACGTGTTGATGATTCTGAGCGGCGTTTGCAGCTGTTAACTCGTAATACACCCGAGTTTTTTCCCTCGATATGTGACAATGGATGAAACATGGCTCCATCACTAAACTACTGAGTCCAATCGACAGTCAGCTGAGTGGACAGCGACCGATGAACCGTCTCCGAAGCGTGGAAAACACAAAAGTCCGCTGGCAAAGTAATGGCCCCTGTTTTTTGGGATGCGCATGGAATAATTTTTATCGATTATCTTGAGAAGGGAAAAACCATCAACAGTGACTATTATATGGCGTTATTGGAGCGTTTGAAGGTCTAAATCGCTGCAAAACGGCCCCATATGAAGAAGAAAAAAGTGTTGTTCCACCAAGACAACGCACCGTGCCACAAGTCATTGAGAACGATGGCAAAAATTCATGAATTGGGCTTCGAATTGCTTCTCCACCCACCGTATTCTCCAGATCTGGCCTCCAGCGACTTTTTCTTGTTCTCAGACCTCAAAAGGATGCTCGCAGGGAAAAAATTTGGCTGCAATGAAGAGGTGATCGCCGAAACTGAGACCTATTTTGAGGAAAAACCGAAGGAGTACAACCAAAATGGTATAAAAAAATTGGAAGGTCGTTATAATCGTTGTATCGCTCTTGAAGGGAACTAAATATGTTGAATAATAAAAACGAATTTTGACAAAAAAGTGTTTTCCTTTGTTAGACCTGGGACTTAACAGCCAACCTGTTATTTTCAAAGACGTTTTGTGTCTTCAGGGTAACAAGTCGTAATGGGTTATATAAATCGCAAGCCGATCATCGAAATTGACATGAGTGCCGAAAAAAACGAATATGTGCTAATTTCTTCAATAAAAGACTGGAGAATAAAACAAACTGTCAGACATAGAATTTCATATCGGTTCGGAATATATGTATTATACAAATAGTAACCAATATTAAGTTAACTTTTTGGTACACGTAAACGATAAAGAAAATATTGTCCCAATTTATGTATAGTGTGCAAGAATATAAATGAAATTCTGTAGTGTTGTTGTATTAGTTGAGATTTTCCATTCATTCAATCAGTAACCAGTGCAAACCTTGAGCCCATAACTGACAGTACTAAAAAGGACACCAAACGTTTTACGGAAATATTTTCTAGTTCTTCTTGCCTCTCAGTGCGACCGCAATAACAATGATGCAATGACAATATCCTGCCGTTCTATTTTATTTTGATATGAAAAAGCATAAATGCCTAATGCTGGTGCTTTGTCTGTATTAGCCAGTATGCTTTTTGCAACTGCCTATCTGTTTTTATTAAACTATCTATTATGAAAATAACCCCTTTTGTAGTCTTTGATAAAAGCAAACAAATAAAGGGAAATTCTCATGGCTGACTATAGTTTCATTTTAATTAAGGTTATTTTGTGGATTTGAAGGTTATACTTGACTGAGTATCCAAATTGAGAGCAAATTGAAATGAAAGATTTGGATTTTTCAATTGCTTATTCTTCTTCTAAAAAACTTATATGAATATTGTAGAACTGAAAAGAGCTTACATAGATCCAATGGTTTTGTCTTTATTTTAATTATTTTATTATCGATTTTGATAACAAATGGGTATACTAACTTTGTCAATCCGTTTGTAACACATCAAAATACTGGCCTTAGACCCCATAAACGACATATATTATGGGTCTTAGTGAAAATCTGACTCGATCTAGCGATGTTCGTCCGTCCGACCGTCTGTTGAAGTCACGCTAACGTCCAAACGAAGCAAGATATCGACTTCAAACTTTGTACGAGTAGTTTGCGAATTTAATCCGATCCACTTGGAATCCGGAACGTGATGTTGGTATATGTTCTATTGCCTTTAGACATTTTGGTCAAACAGTCAGCTGCAACAACGGCTTCTTAGTGACGGCGTCTTAGTGAAAATCTGACTCGATCTAGCGATGTTCGTCCGTCCGTCCGTCTGTTGAAATCACGCTAACGTCCAAACGAAGCAAGATATCGACTTCAAACTTTGTACGAGTAGTTTGCGAATTTAATCCGGTCCACTTGGAATCCGGAACGTGATGTTGGTATATGTTCTATTGCCTTTAGACATTTTGGTCAAACAGTCGGCTGTATGGTTGCGCGAGCTATCGCTGTGGTCGGAAAAAAGCTACAGTCACAGTTCGTTCCTCAAAATAATGCCAGATGTCCCTAACGTAGTGTATTACACTCTGGCGAAACCACTTTTCGACAATAAGTTGGAAACTCTAATTCGCAACAGTGAGGCGTGGTGCACACAGACCCCGTGGAATAAACGATACATAGATTTCTACACTGATGGCTCCAAATTGGATGGACAAGTATATTCTAAAGATCTGGAACTTCGAATAGCGAAAAGATTACCTAATCAGTGCAGTGTTTTTCAGGCTGAAATATTAGCTACAAAAGAGGTGGCGAATTGGCTGAGAAGTAATGTTTCAACAAATGTTGGCATTATAATATACTCAGACAGTCAACTTGCAATAAAATCCTTAGACTCTGTGTTCCTTAACTCAAAAACGGCCGCAAATCTCTAAACTAGAAGGCTGAGCTGTACAATTTCCCCCCATTTTTGCTTTGGAACCATACCGTCCAATGCTCCTTTATTAATGATAGCCATCACAAGGCTGTCTTAGCAACTGAGGCAAACGATCGATGATCCCTTTTGGAGGATGGCAGCTCATCCGGTGATCGTTCCCTTTTTCCAGCCTCAAGAATTCCTTGAGCCCATTTTAAGGAATAGCTTTGTTTAGCTGACAACGTGCTTGGGTCGACGGATCCTAATTTCTTTAGGATAAACAAAGCATTTCTGCGTTCCTTGAATCTCTTTCGTGAGGGATTACCTCCTTTTGATGCCGTTACCTTGGAAAAGGTTCGACTCGTCTACAGGTCGACTAATTGGGCCTAACTCTTGGTCATTGCCCAAATTTATAACTCCAGTCGATACCCGTCCACTGGGCCCTGAAGTTAGCAACCCAGTGGATGTCTTTGAATTTCGCTGCATGGTGTCCTAATATCCCACCACACTTGAAATTCGTAGTAAATAGGTACTTATTACGATGATTTTATCCGCTATTAAAAACACGTCCGTTCCGTTCGACGGTTGAATGGTGTCGTACACTAGATATGCTAGTTTTCTCAAGACGTCAGATATCACTGTTGATATCTGCTATTGGTGCGAAGTATAATGACTACTGTATGTGTTGTCATGATGCGGAGGAAAAGGAAGCACTTAAACACCTCTTGTGTGAGTGTCCTGCATTTTGTGTAAGGCGTAAGAGAATTTTAGGGGTATATAGCTTTAGATTACTGGCGGACCTGGAAAACGTTAACTTAAGCAGTCTGCCAATGTTTTTGGAACAATCTGGTTGAGTCAACAAAAGAAAATAATCGAGAAAGTTCAGCGGTTAAAACTAGAAGTGTCCATATGTAATAGGTTCTTTTTGTTAATGTGGTATCACAATGGACTGAATAGCTTGAAACTTAATCGGGCTGCCACTTTAACCTAACATAACCTAACATAACCTAGTATATGGCCTCTAACAAATATGCACACATTTTTCCAAATCAGCACATCATAATATTTAGCTCCCATATCAACCGTCCTTTTAAGATTTAACTTCGGAAGCCTCTGTCTTATCTAACATAGACTCCATATGGACTAACATTCAATTTAAAGGATAATCTTAGGAAGGTTGCAATTGGTAACTGGTACCACAGCCCATGTAATTCAATTGTACCATAGATAGGTGGAGTCTAAATAAAATTTGTCTGGTGGAACTCTCGGACCCAGCCTATAATATGGTCGACCCCATCCAACTTTAGACTTTCTTCTTTTAGTTTTATTTCAAGACATCATTTTATATTTGGGCGCTTATTTGCTTTTATGTGCAGCAATAGGTTAACTATTAAATTTCCTTTTCTATGCCTAAAGGCAGCATTTCATTATGCTCACCAACTTACAGCGATTATCCTTCTTAAACAAATTGTCAACATGTTAATTTGTAATTATCAACTTTATCAGAATTTACCCGGAAATCTTAGTATTTCCATAGGATGTGTTAGGCATTGTATCCACATGCCACCATCTTAATTAAAATTTAGGGTTTTTAAATGGAAAATGGTATGAGGACATTGAAGACCTGTCAATGATTTAGCTACATCTTATAAATTCACAAAATTATAATACCCATAGCGGTCCAAGGGTTTGATACAATTTGAAGAATCTTTTTTTTTCCATACTATTCTTTGGATATGAGTATGTCTAAGCATATGACAACCTTTTGTTTTCTTTGAGTTAAGCAAAAACACTTCAATTAAGGACACTAACCATCTTCTAAGGATTGTACTTATAAGAGAGCAAGCTAGAGAGACTTGCACGAAAACTATTACATACGTAGTTATCTATCGAAATAAATCAGAACAAAATTTTTGCTCATCTTTATCGACTCAAGGGTTGCGGGGAAAGTTGTGAAGACTTCGTTTCCATATTTTTTATTACCCAACCTTAGTAAATTGGTAGTTTGTACAATTGAGATGCAAAATTGTATAATCTTTTTTTTTTTTTTTTTTGTTTTGGTCAGGACATTATAAACATATGTAAAATAGGTACCGGTCAAAAGGATATGAGATTATATGTTGCTTTAAATTTTTTCCATTAATTCCTGGGATCAAATTAAAAAAAATTTAAAGTCAAAGAAGAATCAATAACATATTTTTATACCCTGCACCACACTGTGGAACAGGGTATTATAAGTTAGTACATATGTTTGCAACACCCAGAAGGAGACGAGATAGACATATGGTGTCTTTGGCAAAAATGCTCAGGGTGGGCTCCTGAGTCGATATAGCCATGCCCGTGAACACATTTTTGTAATCAAAGTCTAGGTCGCAGTTTTAGTCCAATCGACTTCAAATTTGGTACAAATATTTAGATTGGGTCAGAATAGAAACCTACTCGTATGTATTTTGGAAGAAATCGGTTCAGATTTAGATATATAGCTCTAGGAGCACGGGGGTCTCCCTGATCTGCTTTAAATTTTGCAAAAAGAGTACAACTGATAGTGTCATAAGGTGTGCAAAATTTGGTTGCAATCGGTTTAGATTTAGATATAGCTTTAGTCCGAATTTCTCTCATATAACCACAGAGGCCAAACTTTTACTCCGATTTACATGAAATTTAACACAGGGAGTAGAATTAACATTATAACTATACATGTCAATTTTTATTAAGATCAGATTTAAATCGGTTCAGATTTAGATAAAGCTCCCACAGAGACAAAATTTGAATTTAATTTTTTGCAAAGGGAGTAGAATTAAAGCTATAACTACACAAGCGAATTTTGGTTGAAATCGATTCAGATATACATATAGGTTAGGTTAGGTTATGTGGCAGCCCGATGTATCAGGCTCACTTAGACTATTCAGTCCATTGTGATACCACAGTGGTGAACTTCTCTCTTATCACTGACTGCTGCCCGATTCCATGTTAACCTCAATGACAAGGGACCTCCTTTTTATAGCCGAGTCCGAACGGCGTTCCACATTCCAGTGAAACCACTTAGAGAAGCTTTGAAACCCTCAGAAATGTCACCAGCATAATTGAGGTCGGATAATCCACCGCTGAAAAACTTTTTGGTTTTCGGTCGTAGCAGGAATCGAACCCACGACCTTGTGTATGCAAGGCGGGCATGCTAACCATTGCACCACGGTGGCTCCCCAGATATACATATAGCTCCAATATATATCTTTCGGCCGATTTTCGTATGACCACAAAGGTCAAAGTTGTAATCGGATTTACATGAAATTTTGCACAAGGAGTAAAATTAAGACTGTAACTACACAAATTTGGTTGAAATCGGTTCAGATTTAGATGTAGCTCCCATATATATCCTTAGCCCGATATGCACTTATGTGGCCCCAGAAGCTATAGTTTTACTTCGATTTATGTAAAATGTCGCACAGGGAGTAGAATTAACATTCTTCCTATGCATGCCAAATGTATGTAACATATATAGGAACATAATCCTTTTTAGCACCCAACAAATTTGATGGATGCCATCGAAAATGCATATCTACAAAGTATTATAGTCGGCCCCGCTCGACATTAATTTTTGCTTTTTATACCCTCCATCATAGGATGGGGGTATATTGACTTTGTCATTTCGTTTGTAACACATCGAAATATTGCTCTACGACCCCATAAAGTATATATATATTCTAGGTCGTGGTGAAATTCTGAGTCGATCTGACCATGTCCGTCCGTCCGTCTGTTGAAATCACGCTAACTTCCGAACGAAACAAGCTATCGACTTGAAACTTGGCACAAGTAGTTGTTATTGATGTAGGTCGGATGGTATTGCAAATGGGCCATATCGGTCCACTTTTACGTATAGCCCCCATATAAACGGACCCCCAAATTTGGCTTGCGATCGCTCTACGAGAAGCAAATTTCATCCGATCCGGCTGAAATTTTGTACATGGTGTTAGTATATAGTCTCTAACAACCATGCACAAATTGGTCCATATCGGTCCATAATTACATATAGCCCCCATATAAACCGATCTCCCGATTTGGCTTGCGGAGCCTCTAAGAGAACCAAATTTCATCCGATCCGGCTGAAATTTGGTACATGGTGTTAGTATATTGTCTCTAATAACCATGCAAAAATTGGTCCACATCGGTCCATAATTATATATAGCCCCCATATAAACCGATCCCCCGATTTCGCTTGCGGAGCCTCTAAGAAACGAAAATTTCATCCGATCCGGCTGAACTTTGGTACATGGTGTTAGTATATTGTCTCTAATAACCATGCAAAAATTGGTCCATATCGGTCCATAATTATATATAGCCCCCATATAAATCGATTCCCAGATTTGTCCTCCGGAGCCTCTTGGAGGAGCAAGCCGATCCCGTTGAAATTTGGAACATGGTGTTAGAATGTCGTCTCTAACAAACACCCAAGAATTGGTCCATATCGGTCTATACTTATATACAGCCCCCATATAAACCGTTCCCCAGATTTGATCTCCTTGCAGGAGCAAAATTCATCCGGTCCGGTTGAAATTTGCAACGTGGTGTTGGTATAAGGCCGCTAATATCCATGCCAAAATTGGTCCATATCGGTCTATAGTTATATATAGCCGATCCCCAATCACAAAAAATTTGGTCTATACCGGTTCATATTCATGGTTGCCACTCGAGCCAAAAATAATCTGTCAAAATTTTATTTTTATGGAAAACATTTTTTTCCAAATTTTATTTCTATAGAAAATTTTTTCCAAATTTTACTTCTATAGAAAATGTTGTCAAAATTTTATTTTGTCAAAATTTTATTCTATAGAAAATTTTGTAAAAATTTTATTTCTATTTCTATAGAAAATTTTGTCAAAATTTTATTCCTATAGAAAATTTTGTCAAAATTTTATTTCTATAGAAATTTTTTTCCAAATTGTATTTCTATAGAAAATTTTTTTTAAGTTTTACTTCTATAGAAAGTAAGTAAGTAAGAAAGTCAAAATTTTATTTTGTCAAAATTTTATTTCTATAGAAAATTTTGTAAAAATTTTATTTCTATAGAAAATTTTGTACAAATTTTATTTCTATAGAAAATTTTGTCAAAATTTTATTTCTATAGAAAATTTTGTCAAAATTTGATTTCTATAGAAATTTTTTTCCAAATTGTATTTCTATAGAAAATTTTTTCCAAATTTTACTTCTATAGAAAATGTTGTCAAAATTTTATTTTGTCAAAATTTTATTTCTATAGAAACTTTAAACTTAATTATATACGTATTCAATCGGCCTTTTTTAGTTTAATATATACAACGTATGGACTACCTTGTAATTTAGAAGACGATGTTAGGAAGTTTTAAGATACCTTGCCATCGGCAAGTGTTACCGCAACCCAAATAATTCGATTGTGGATGACAGTCTTCAGTAGAAGTTTCTACGCAATCCATGGTGGAGGGTACATAAGCATCGGCCTGGCCGAACTTACGGCCGTATATACTTGTTTCTATTAAAATCTGTACTTTCGTAGATGTTAGTTCATTACATTTTCCTTGTTTTAACCACACAAAATAATATTGTAATTTTTGAACTTACAATAAAATGTTGTTAAAGAAAATTTTTATGCTAAACAAAATTTTTGTTGATATAACAAAATTGGTTGCTAATGTGACAAAATATTGTTAAAATCGTAATTGTATTTACAAATTACGTTGTTAGCTCAAATTTAAACATAATTTTAATTGTATTGAAAAGAAAATTAATTGATATTTTTTTGTGTGATAGAGTATTGTGGAGTAAAATTTAGTTCAATAGTTTGAGATAGTTCATTTTTTCTCAGAAAATAGCTTATTTATATTTAATTGTAAACTCTAAACTCTGCGACCAAGTGATAATCCATCCAACAATTTATTCTAGTCATGCTTTCAAAAAACCTCTTGGAGTTTTTTAATTTATTCTGTGTGTGTGTGTGTTAGCGTTTTCATGCAATTTTGTTTTGAAAGCCATTTCTCTTGATTTTTGTTTTTGTTGTATGAAATGCAAATTGTTTGAGAATATATTTATGTTAGCAGTGTGTGTGTGTGTATGGAAGTGTAGTTGTGCTTGTTTCTCTTAATTTGTATATCAACATACTCAAAGTAAACATAAGCATACATGACATTATGTCTCACAAACAAACTCACTTACAATTCCCTACTCTTCAAATCAGTATTGCCAGTATTGGGGATTTTTCCCAAATTGGGGACATTTTTTCGTGGATGGGGACACAAATTTTGAGTTGGGGACTTGGGGATTTGGTGGGCAGTTTGGGAATGTTTGTAGGGAATTTTTTCGAAATCGGTTCAGTATCTATAATAAATCAAGTTTACAATAATTATTTATATGAAATTAAAAAAGACGCAAAAGAGTGCAAATGAGGCATTTGGACAAGAAACGGATACAGGATTTTATATTGGGGGGCCAAACGCTAGTTTATTATTTTACTCGGCTTGGTTAAGACATTTTCCTACAATTGTGAAATCATTTCGGGAGGAATCGGGCCTAAAAGTTGTCCTCTAATCAGTGTTCAACACTTATTTGAACAATATATTCCATAAATATAGAAATGATAAAGACGGTTCACCTTTATATTTATCATCGACTCTATTATATTACTTGAATATTTAGAAGTAAATTTTCACTCGTCAATAAATTTGGAAGACGATCACTGGTCTCTTGGTTTTTGTGTTGGGAAATCTTGGTCTTATTGCAGTTCGCAAGCCTGTATGACTATAAATTTTATATTTTTAAATTATTACTGATTTTTCTAACGCAGAGCCTATTTTTTAATTTTTCATAAAAACTTGTCAAAAATTTTATTGGCGTTTTATGTGGGGATTTTAAATTTAAATTGGGAATTCTAGGGGACAAAGAGGTCCTAATTTGGGGACAAGAGCCAGAAAAATACTGGCAACACAGCCACAAATAACACAACGTGCCACACACACACAAATGAGTTTTCCCATTCAACCAATGATGGATGGATATCCAAAGCTTAAAATTGTGATGGTTGCGTTCATATGTGCTTGGATTTTATGCTTACGGTAGCTAGTGGTTGAGTGAATGCTACTATGCATGTGTGTTTGTGTGGGTATGAATGTCTTATTGCTTTTATGCATGAGACAATAACTATTGCCCACAATTTATGAAATGTACTGACTTGTGCATTCGTCATTCACTCGTCCCCATACTGGCATATCCAATACATATACACAAGTGAGGACTGAATCATCCATACATTTTGTTGCACTACCATATGCAAACCCGGCGACACTTGGCCATACAAAAACGTTTTGTAAATATTTTCCACTGGTTATTATTGTGGCTACTAGGATAGATTGTATAAGTGCTCTCCTTAAGCCATTGTTTTTTCAAGGCACCAATGCACTCTTGCTATGGCATCTCATGTCAAAGCTAGTGCATCCATGTCCGTACAGTGCACAGTGGGCCAAATGGCAGGTTTTCAAATGAAGGGTGTATTTCAACCCAATGGAAACGCCTAGAGCTCTGAAATTTTGTACATGAGAATAAAGTATGGTCAACATTTCGGACCGATCCGCCCACTTCCACGCCCACTTTCTAATGGAGGATGTATCTCAACCACTTTTATCATACATACAAATTAAATATACCAATATGTAGTAACATTGGAAACTGAAAATCTAGATTATAACTGATGCACACTGTTACTCCATCTCGATCACTACCTTAGAGTGTAGGATTTCAGCAATTTTAGTTCAATTAAAATTTGGTTCAATTCAATCTCTTACACTAGCATTTTAGCTAAAAGTTTTGATTACCATTTTTTCTGCAACACTATGTAGAAATGGGAACATATTCGTTAAAAAAATGTTCAGATTTTGCCAACCCTATAGGTGTTTGTAGAAAAAAAAACAACATTCTTTAAACATGTTTCATCATATTACTTCTCTACATGTCACTACCTTGAAACTCTGCTACATGTAAGTCTATATTTAAATATTAGCTCTATGATATAGCAAATTTTGTGACGGAACCTATGCCGACGAATCAGTTACAGTAAGACACCCCGGACGACATTTTATTTTATATGTTATACCTATAATTAATGTTGTGATATATATTGTAGATTTACCCAAATTTCCCATTTGTTAACGTTGTTTTGTCAAGATGTTTCAACTAAACAAAGTAATGCTACTTCAGTCGTTTTTTTTTTTCATTTCCCTGCACAACTATTTTACTTTTTTCTTCAAGTTGTCATGGAAGACTTCTCTCTTTTGAATGTTTTTGTATTATTATTACAGCACAGGGAATTGTTTTCCATCCAATATTTAATAATTTCGTTTCGTTTCGATTGTAACACCATAATTATAATGGGGTACCTTCATGAGCACTTATAAGCATACAAATTTATGTTTGCAAGAAATAAAACATCTCTACCTTTCTAATGCAGTATAGAACTCTACCAATCCGTTCCAAATTAGAAAGTTGTACTCCAGACAACATGGGACATACATTAAATTAAACAAAGAAAAAATATGCTTTTTGTCACATATTTTTCTTAAATAACCAACTAACATTTATAATTTTTGTTAATTTCTACTAAAAGTGCATACCTTGACTTAAATTTTAAATTTAAAATTAAGTTTATAACTTTAAAATCTTTTTTACCAGCAAAATCTTTAAAGCACCTTGCTAAACTATGAATTCAAGAAAAAAATCAACAACAAAGAGATGCCACTTCGTCGGACTGAAACGGCCAAACGCGTTGCCTATAGTTTTATCATTTTGGGTTTTGTTTTAGTAATATGACCAAGTGTTAAATTTTCACAAGATCAAAAATTGATTTTATGCCTGAGATTTCGGTCATTTGGCCGAAAGTACCTTTGCGTTATTTCGTACTTTTCAATCAACTTTTGTCGAAAACCAAGGCGAGGATTCGAATTTTTTTTTTAAATCTTTAAACCCAGATAGTCGACTTTTTAATATTTTGGTCATAATCGATATATCGAATTTTTATAGTGATCGAATTTTCATAGAACTGTAAACAAATTAAACTTGAGTCGAAAGGGGAATGTGGCGTACCTCTTTATATCCTGATAATTCACAAAAGTCCTCAACGTGCTGAAAATTTACATAAACTCGTCACTTATCTGCAGGCAGATTTTGATATAAAGGGTGATTTGTTAAGAGCTTGATAACTTTTTTTTAAAAAAAAACGCATAAAATTTGCAAAATCTCATCGGTTCTTTATTTGAAACGTTAGATTGGTCCATGACATTTACTTTTTGAAGATAATTTCATTTAAATGTTGACCGCGGCTGCGTCTTAGGTGGTCCATTCGGAAAGTCCAATTTTGGGCAACTTTTTCGAGCATTTCGGCCGGAATAGCCCGAATTTCTTCGGAAATGTTGTCTTCCAAAGCTGGAATAGTTGCTGGCTTATTTCTGTAGACTTTAGACTTGACGTAGCCCCACAAAAAATAGTCTAAAGGCGTCAAATCGCATGATCTTGGTGGCCAACTTACCGGTCCATTTCTTGAGATGAATTGTTCTCCGAAGTTTTCCCTCAAAATGGCCATAGAATCGCGAGCTGTGTGGCATGTAGCGCCATCTTGTTGAAACCACATGTCAACCAAGTTCAGTTCTTCCATTTTTGGCAACAAAAAGTTTGTTAGCATCGAACGATAGCGATCGCCATTCACCGTAACGTTGCGTCCAACAGCATCTTTGAAAAAATACGGTCCAATGATTCCACCAGCGTACAAACCACACCAAACAGTGCATTTTTCGGGATGCATGGGCAGTTCTTGAACGGCTTCTGGTTGCTCTTCACTCCAAATGCGGCAATTTTGCTTATTTACGTAGCCATTCAACCAGAAATGAGCCTCATCGCTGAACAAAATTTGTCGATAAACACATTTCGAACCGAACACTGATTTTGGTAATAAAATTCAATGATTTGCAAGCGTTGCTCGTTAGTAAGTCTATTCATGATGAAATGTCAAAGCATACTGAGCATCTTTCTCTTTGACACCATGTCTGAAATCCCACGTGATCTGTCAAATACTAATGCATTAAAATCCTAACCTCAAAAGAATCACCCTTTAGTTCTCATACTAAATGACTCCCCGATTTGGGGTCTTGAATTCAAATTATTCCGATCCGGTTGAAATTTGGTACATGGTGTTTGTATATGGTCTCTAACAACCATGCAAAAATTGGCCTATATCGATCCATAATCATATATAGCCCCCATATAAACCGATCCCCAGATTTGGCTTGCGGAGCCTCTAAGAGAAGCAAATTTCATCCGATCCGGCTGAAATTTGGTACATGGTGTTAACATATGGTCTCTAACAACCATGCAAAAATTGGTCTACATCGGTCCATAATTATATATAGCCCCCATATAAACCGATCCCCAGATTTGACCTCCGGAGCCTCATGGATGAGCAAACTTCATCCAATTTGGTTGAAATTTGGTACGTGGTGTTAGTATACGGTCTCTAACAAAAATTGGTCCATATCGGTCCATAATTATATAGCCCCCATATATAAACCTATCCCCATATGTGGTTTGCGGATCCTCTAAGAGCAGCAAATTTCATTCGATCTGGCTGAAATTTGGTACATGGTATTACTATATGGTCTCTAAAAACCATGAAAAAATTGGTCCATATCGGTCCAATTATATATAGCCCCCATATAAACCGATCCCCAGATTTGACCTCCGGAGCCTCTTGGAGGAGCAAAATTCATCCGATCCGGTGGTGAAATTTGGTACATTGCGCTAGTATATGTCCGCTAACAGCCATGCTGAAATTGGTCCATATCTGTCTATAGTTATATATAGCCGATTCCCAAAAATATACTAACAAAATTTTGTTTCTATAAAAGATTTTATCAAAATTTTATTACTATTCAAAGTTTTGTCAAGATTCTACTTCAATAGAAAATTTTGTCAAAATTGTATTTCTATAGAAAATTTTGCCAAAATTTTATTACAATACAAAATTTTGTCAAAATTTTTTTATTATACAAAATTTTGTCAAAATTTTATTACTATACAAAATTTTGTCAAGATTTTATTTCTATAGAAAATTTTCTCAAAATTTTATTTCTATAGAACATTTTGATTAAAATTTTAATTGAATATTTTTTAAAACTTAATTAAGAATTTAATTGGAACAACTTTCGTGAAATTTTTTTTCTGAGTAAATAAGTGTACCGAATATGGTGTGTGTCGGTCCATGGTTTATTATTATCCCCCCCACAAACAATATAGTCCGATCTCCCGAATGGACTTCTTGCCTGCCGAACTTAAATTCGTATACTGAAAAAAATTTTGCTCACGATTTCATGTCCAAAAAATACGAATGCGAATTTCCCTTAGCATTTTTTTTCCTTATCCACAAATCAATTATTGAAGTCGTTTTGTCCTTATAGTCAATTGATTCGGCTTGAAAACAGGTATCTTAAAATTAAAGAAAATTGGATTTGACTAAGGTCAACTTGATATTAATCATTCAGAAAATTCTTCTAATTAATGAAATCGTGTTTAAATTTCTACACGGACGAAAAAGACTGTTTGTCGTATGTTTGGGTGTAACAATTATATGTTTGGAACTAAAATTTTTTAACACAATATTTTTAAGTGCAAGCATATAATGTTCATAAACTAGCATAATATGTTTGGGACATATTATACCCTTCACCACTACTGTGGTACAGGGTATAATAAGTTTGTGCATTTGTATGTAACGCCAAGAAATAATTGTCACAGACCCATCTTTTAGTATACCGATCGGCTTAGAATTAAATTCTGAGTCGATTTAGCGATGTCCGTCTGTCTGTCTGTCTGTCTGTCTGTCTGTCTGTCCGTCCGTCTATCTGTATATGTAATTTTGTGCACAAAGTACAGGTCGCAGTTTAAGTCCGATCGTCCTCAAATTTGACATAAAGTCTTTCTTCGGGTAGAAGACAATCGCTATTGGTTTTGGAAAAAATCGGTTCAGATTTTCGATATAGCTGCCATATATAGTTATCACCGATTTGATCATAATTCACGTATTTATGAACCGACGCTCTTCAAATTTTGTACATCTGAACATTTTGTCAGTCCCGTAAAATCTGCCAAATATCAGCTAAATCGGTTCAGATTTATATATAGCTCCCATATATATCTTTCGTCCGATTTGGACTTATATGGCGCCTAAAGCGAGAGTTTTGCCCTGATTTGCTTCAAATTTTGCACAACGAGTACGTTTAGCAGTATAGTTAATTGTGCCAAATTTAGTTGAAATCGGTTCAGATTTAGATATAGCTCCCCTATATATTTTTCGTCCGATTTTGACTTATATGGCTCAAAAGCCAGAGTTTTGGCCTGATTTGATTAAAATTTTATACAACAAGTACGTTTAATAGTATCTTTAAGTGTGCTTAATTTGGTTAAAATCGGTTCCGATTTAGATATAGCTCCCATATATATCTTTCGTCCGATTTGGATTTATATGGCCTCAAAAGCCAGGGTTATGCCCTGAGTTGCTTGAAATTTTGCACAAGGAGTACGTTTTATAGTATCGTTAATTGTGCAAAATTTAGTGGAAGTCGGTTCAGATTTAGATATAGCCCCCATATATATCATTCGCCCGATTTGGACTAATATGCCCACAAAGGCAAAAGTGCTACTCTGATTTACGTGAAATTTTGCAGAGGGAGTAGAATTGAACTTGAAACTTTGCACAGGCAGTAGAATTAAGGTTCTACATATGCGTGTTTATTTTGGTTGCAATCGGTTCAGATTTTGATATAGCTCCCATATATATCTTTCGCCCGCTTTTCGGTCATATGACCACAGAGTTCAAAGTTGTTATCCGATTTACGTAGAGATTTACGAGTAGACTCAACATAGTAACTATGCATGTGAAATTTGATTGCAATCGGTTCAGATTTCGATATAGATTCCATATATATGTTTTTCCTATTTAGGCAAAACTGGCAGAAATACCTTCATTTTCCTTATCAAATCGCCACTGCTAAGTCGAAAACTTATCAAAATTACTAAAATTTTCCATTACTCTATTACACATCTATCGACCGATAAATCATAAATACACTTTTGCGAAGTTGCCTCAAAATTGGTTCATATTTAAATGTTTCCTATATTTTTTTTACAACATTGTGTTCCACCTCAGCGCATTAACCGAATTAAATGTAAAATCTATAAGTATTGCAGAACTCTGTACAAATCTGCTCAGATATACAGAATATATGTGTATGGATTCATATAGCATCCAACACATGGACGGATTTGATATGGTATCGAAAATGTGGACTTACAAAGTGGTGAAGGGTATAATATAGTCGGCCCCGCCCGACTTTAGACTTTCCTTACTTGTTTGTTAATATGTTAGAACATATTATATTTGGGACGTAAAATGTTTGTAAATATAATATGCTTAAATGCAATCATGTATTAATTTGGAAATAGCCTATAAACATATATGTGTTTAGAAAGAGAGAGATAGAGAGCATGCTGCAAGTAAAAGAATTGGCGCCTTAAAAATATATCCACACAAGGAAATTGGCATTAAAATTGTTTTCTTCCAGTGTATGCCCTAAGGTGAAACATAATATGTTTGAACAATACAAACAATGTTTTGTTTGCACCAATCCTGAAAATATATATGCTTGAAGCAAAATGTGTTTGGGGTATATGTTACAGAAGCGATTTTTTTTTTGAGGGTGTAGACTTTTCGTATCTTGAGTACAAAGCAAAAAAGCATTTTTAAGTGCTTTTTTCAATACTTTATTTTTAAGACGTTTTCTTCTTGAAGCCGATTTTGAATTTAGAAATTTAAGTTTTCGTTAATACGTTTTTAAAGGACTTTGATATCACATGAAGAAACAGGCTGAAAAAACTAATGAGTTAAAATTTTTTCCTAAAACCAAGTATGAAAACCTCAAATGTAAAAGAGAATTATGTCTTAAATGTATCCTTATTATTTTGACTCGGGATCAAGTGTAAAGACAAAATCTTTGGCGTGCTTTTTTCAGTGTAATTACTTTTTTTTTTTTTTCTTCTTTTTCTTTCTTTAAATTTTGAAAAGTTCGAATATTCGACTATCGAAAAACTCTAAAATGTATTGAATTTTCTCTGCATTCGTGTCATCTTTAATGTAAGCTAACACAAATAAACTAAACGAAAAACAAAAAAGTTGCAAAAAGTTGAAAAGTGTAAAAAATTAACTCAAATCGCTAATCGACTTTTGATATTGGCAAAAAAAAAAAAAACGCCTAATCGACTTAATTTGTAAAGCGTGGATCGAAGCCACCGTCGTGCAATGGCTAGCATGCCCGCCTGGCATACAAAGGGACATGGATTTAATCCCATTTTCGACCAAACACGAAACATTTTTGAGCGGTGGATTATCCCCTTTCAGTAATGCTCTCGACATTTCTGGATGTTTAAAAGCTTCTCCAAGTGGTCCCATCGTAATGTGAGACACCGTTTGGCTATAAAAAGGAGAACTCTTACCTTTGAGCTAAACATAGAATCGGGAAGCACTCATTGATAAGATGGGAATTCACCAATGTTGTATCACAATGGACTGAACAATCTAAGTGAACCAAAAATAACGGACTATCACAATACCTAAACTCACCCAGCATCAACTTTTCTTATTTTATAACTGCTGAATTCTGTATTTACGATTTTATTTTCTTACCAGTAGTGCCACAGTGCAATATCTTTGTATTGGATGACAGATAATAATGCCACAATTACAGCTGCAGTCTGATGACATCGTCATAACCACTACCAACATTGTATTTAGGATTAATGCTTCTAGTGGATATAGCCCCCACTAGAGTGCAAAATATTTAGCATACATTGCATATTGCACAAGTGTCCACCATCAGTTGGATTTTCATTTTGAAGTCGGTTAGTGGATGGCTACCCGTAGTCATAGTTTCATTTTGGTGAATTTGTTTGTTAATTTTGTTTTTTGAGTGAGCGTAAATTTCCTTTTCAAAGTGAGTGTCTGTGTGACGAAAAGCTGGATGAACGGAAAGCCAATGTAAATAATGTAACCCATCTACATATTTGGAGTAAGCGACCTACTCAGAAACAAAGGACTCAAAAAGTTACACACTGATGATGTTCCAGCCCATTTTATATTGACAGTTTTTATACATTTACCAGCAAACTACCTTCACATCGCAAATTACATTTGGTCCTGATGTTGGTGTATGTATGTGGCCTGTGTGCAAACATATTTATGTGTTGTGAGATTTCATTATTCACTTGTTGGAGTTAGTCACTAGAGAGGATCGTAACAATGTAAGCGAATATTTTCGGTAGTTCATACAGAGACAGGCAAAATTGTTCGCACAGGAAGACATTTTGAATAAAGTAAAAAGTTTTGATGGAGAAAAAAGACATATTTTTACCAAAACTTTATGTACTAAAACATTATGTACTACATGAACGAGAAGAAACAAGTATATATAGGCCGTAAGTTCGGCTAGGCTGAATCTTATGTACCCTCCACCATGGATTGCTTAGAAACTTCTACGAAAGACTGTCATCCACAATCGAATTACTTGGGTTGCGGTATTTTAAAACTTCTTAACATAGTTGTCTAAATTGTGAGTTAGTCCATACGTGGTATATATTAGACAAAAAAGGGTTCGATTCCTGCTTCGACCGAACACCAAAAAATTTTTCAGCGGTGGATTATCCCACCTCAGTAATGCTGGTGACATTTCTGAGGGTTTCAAAACTTCTATAAGTGGTTTCACGGCAATGTGGAACGCCGTTCGGACTCGGCTATAAAAAGGAGGTCCCTTGTCATTGAGCTTAACACGAAATCGGGCAGCACTCAATGATAAGAGAGAAGTTCACTAATGTGGTATCACAATGGACTGAATAGTCTAAGTGAGCCTGATACATCGGGCTGCCACCTAACCTAACCTAACCTAGCACAATGTACCAAATTTCAATTGACTCGGATGAAATTTGCTCCTCCAAGAGGCTCCAAAACAAAATCTCGGGATCGGTTTATATGGGGGCTATATATAATTTTGGACCGATGTGGTACAATTTTTGTATGGTTGTTAGATATCATATGCTGGTTGTTAGATATCATATCAGCCGGTTCGGATGAAATTTGCTTCTCTTAGAGACCCCGCAAGCCAAATTTGGGGGTCCGTTTATATGGGGGCTATACGTAAAAGTGGACCGATATGGCCCATTTGCAGTACCATCCGACCAACATCAATAACAACTACTTGTGCCAAGTCTCAAGTCGATAACTTGTTTCGTTCGGAAGTTAGCGTGATTTCAACAGACGGACTGACGGACATGCTCAGATCGACTCAGAATTTCACCACGACCCATAATATTTCGATGTGTTACAAACGGAATGACAAAGTTAATATGCCCCCATCCTATGGTGGAGAGTATAAAAACATTTTCCTTTTGAAGTAAATTAAAGACTCAGCAAAAAAATTTGGAAGTTTTTCTACAATCACAACTTTAAAATTACTTCCAAAAGTGTCCTCCCAAAGATGTTCCTAATTTTAACTACACATGAAGTTCTTTTAATTAATTTTCTTATAACTCGTTTTTTTTTTAATATTTTTTTAATGGGTACACTGAAAAAAAGCATGTCCCGTTGTTTGGTATTGATTCCGAGCCAAAGAAGCGGAGAATTCAAGTAAGGACAAATTTAAGACACAATCCTCTTTTAATTTTGAGATTTGCGTACTTGATTCTAGGAAGCAAATTTTATTTTTTCATTTTTTTTCGATTTTATTTTTTCATACGCTATCAATGTCCTTTACAAACGTGCTAACGACAACATAAATTTTGAAATTCCGACCCGACTACCACTAGAAATTATGCTATGTTTCAAGTAAAAACTTCTTTAAAATAAAGTGTTGAAAAACATGTCCTATTTTTGAACACTTTTTTGCTTTGTAGTCAAGATGCAAAAATACAACAAGTTTAAAGACAATTTCATTAATTTTAAAGAATTTTTCGGAATTAAGGTGACTTTAGTCCAATAAATTTTTCTTTCATGTTATGATACCCATTTTTAATTCGAATCACTACATTATAAAGAAAAACAAGTATATACGGCCGTAAGTTCGGCCAGGCCGAAGCTTATGTACCCTCCATCATGGATTGCGTAGAAACTTCATCTAAACACTGCCATCCACAATCGAAATACTTAAGTTGCGGTAACGCTTGCCGATGGCATGGTATCTTAAAACCTCCTAACACCATCTTCTAAATTGTATGTAAGTCCATACGTGGTATATATTAAATCAAAAAAGATCGATCCAATACGTATATAATTCAGTTTGACAAAGTAGACATAAAATTTTGACAAAATTTTCTACAGAAATAAAATTTTAACAAAATTTTCTATAGAAATAAAATTTTCACAAAATTTTCTATAGAAATAAAATCTTGGTAGGTTATTTTTGGCTCTAGTGGCAACCATAATTATGAACCGATATGGACCAATTTTTGTGTGATTGGACCAATTTTGGCATGGTTGTTAGCGACCATATACTAACACCACGTGCCTAATTTGAACCGGATCGCATGCATTTTGCTCCTCCAAGAGGCTCCGGAGGTCAAATCTAGAGAATGTTTTATATGGGGGCTATATATAATTATGGACCGATATGGACCTATTCTGGCACGGTTGTTAAAGATCATATACTAACACCATGTTCCAAATTACAACCGGATTGGATGAAATTTGCTTCTCTTGGAGACTTCGCAAGCCAAATCTGGGGATCGGTTTATATGGGGGCTATATATAATTATGAACGGATGTGGACCAATTTTTGCATGGTTGTTAGAGACCATATACCAATATCATGTACCAAATTTCAGCCGGATCGGATGAAATTTGCTTCTTTTTGAGGCTCCGCAAGTAAAATCTGGGGATAGGTTTATATGGGGGCTATATATAATTATGGACCGATGTGGACAAATTTTTGCATGATTGTTAGAGACCATATACCAACACCATGTACCAAATTTCAGCCGGATCGGATGAAATATGACCAAACACGAAACATTTTTGAGCGGTGGATTATCCCCTTTCAGTAATGCTCTCGACATTTCTGGATGTTTAAAAGCTTCTCCAAGTGGTCCCATCGTAATGTGAGACACCGTTTGGCTATAAAAAGGAGAACTCTTACCTTTGAGCTAAACATAGAATCGGGAAGCACTCATTGATAAGATGGGAATTCACCAATGTTGTATCACAATGGACTGAACAATCTAAGTGAACCAAAAATAACGGACTATCACAATACCTAAACTCACCCAGCATCAACTTTTCTTATTTTATAACTGCTGAATTCTGTATTTACGATTTTATTTTCTTACCAGTAGTGCCACAGTGCAATATCTTTGTATTGGATGACAGATAATAATGCCACAATTACAGCTGCAGTCTGATGACATCGTCATAACCACTACCAACATTGTATTTAGGATTAATGCTTCTAGTGGATATAGCCCCCACTAGAGTGCAAAATATTTAGCATACATTGCATATTGCACAAGTGTCCACCATCAGTTGGATTTTCATTTTGAAGTCGGTTAGTGGATGGCTACCCGTAGTCATAGTTTCATTTTGGTGAATTTGTTTGTTAATTTTGTTTTTTGAGTGAGCGTAAATTTCCTTTTCAAAGTGAGTGTCTGTGTGACGAAAAGCTGGATGAACGGAAAGCCAATGTAAATAATGTAACCCATCTACATATTTGGAGTAAGCGACCTACTCAGAAACAAAGGACTCAAAAAGTTACACACTGATGATGTTCCAGCCCATTTTATATTGACAGTTTTTATACATTTACCAGCAAACTACCTTCACATCGCAAATTACATTTGGTCCTGATGTTGGTGTATGTATGTGGCCTGTGTGCAAACATATTTATGTGTTGTGAGATTTCATTATTCACTTGTTGGAGTTAGTCACTAGAGAGGATCGTAACAATGTAAGCGAATATTTTCGGTAGTTCATACAGAGACAGGCAAAATTGTTCGCACAGGAAGACATTTTGAATAAAGTAAAAAGTTTTGATGGAGAAAAAAGACATATTTTTACCAAAACTTTATGTACTAAAACATTATGTACTACATGAACGAGAAGAAACAAGTATATATAGGCCGTAAGTTCGGCTAGGCTGAATCTTATGTACCCTCCACCATGGATTGCTTAGAAACTTCTACGAAAGACTGTCATCCACAATCGAATTACTTGGGTTGCGGTATTTTAAAACTTCTTAACATAGTTGTCTAAATTGTGAGTTAGTCCATACGTGGTATATATTAGACAAAAAAGGGTTCGATTCCTGCTTCGACCGAACACCAAAAAATTTTTCAGCGGTGGATTATCCCACCTCAGTAATGCTGGTGACATTTCTGAGGGTTTCAAAACTTCTATAAGTGGTTTCACGGCAATGTGGAACGCCGTTCGGACTCGGCTATAAAAAGGAGGTCCCTTGTCATTGAGCTTAACACGAAATCGGGCAGCACTCAATGATAAGAGAGAAGTTCACTAATGTGGTATCACAATGGACTGAATAGTCTAAGTGAGCCTGATACATCGGGCTGCCACCTAACCTAACCTAACCTAGCACAATGTACCAAATTTCAATTGACTCGGATGAAATTTGCTCCTCCAAGAGGCTCCAAAACAAAATCTCGGGATCGGTTTATATGGGGGCTATATATAATTTTGGACCGATGTGGTACAATTTTTGTATGGTTGTTAGATATCATATGCTGGTTGTTAGATATCATATCAGCCGGTTCGGATGAAATTTGCTTCTCTTAGAGACCCCGCAAGCCAAATTTGGGGGTCCGTTTATATGGGGGCTATACGTAAAAGTGGACCGATATGGCCCATTTGCAGTACCATCCGACCAACATCAATAACAACTACTTGTGCCAAGTCTCAAGTCGATAACTTGTTTCGTTCGGAAGTTAGCGTGATTTCAACAGACGGACTGACGGACATGCTCAGATCGACTCAGAATTTCACCACGACCCATAATATTTCGATGTGTTACAAACGGAATGACAAAGTTAATATGCCCCCATCCTATGGTGGAGAGTATAAAAACATTTTCCTTTTGAAGTAAATTAAAGACTCAGCAAAAAAATTTGGAAGTTTTTCTACAATCACAACTTTAAAATTACTTCCAAAAGTGTCCTCCCAAAGATGTTCCTAATTTTAACTACACATGAAGTTCTTTTAATTAATTTTCTTATAACTCGTTTTTTTTTTAATATTTTTTTAATGGGTACACTGAAAAAAAGCATGTCCCGTTGTTTGGTATTGATTCCGAGCCAAAGAAGCGGAGAATTCAAGTAAGGACAAATTTAAGACACAATCCTCTTTTAATTTTGAGATTTGCGTACTTGATTCTAGGAAGCAAATTTTATTTTTTCATTTTTTTTCGATTTTATTTTTTCATACGCTATCAATGTCCTTTACAAACGTGCTAACGACAACATAAATTTTGAAATTCCGACCCGACTACCACTAGAAATTATGCTATGTTTCAAGTAAAAACTTCTTTAAAATAAAGTGTTGAAAAACATGTCCTATTTTTGAACACTTTTTTGCTTTGTAGTCAAGATGCAAAAATACAACAAGTTTAAAGACAATTTCATTAATTTTAAAGAATTTTTCGGAATTAAGGTGACTTTAGTCCAATAAATTTTTCTTTCATGTTATGATACCCATTTTTAATTCGAATCACTACATTATAAAGAAAAACAAGTATATACGGCCGTAAGTTCGGCCAGGCCGAAGCTTATGTACCCTCCATCATGGATTGCGTAGAAACTTCATCTAAACACTGCCATCCACAATCGAAATACTTAAGTTGCGGTAACGCTTGCCGATGGCATGGTATCTTAAAACCTCCTAACACCATCTTCTAAATTGTATGTAAGTCCATACGTGGTATATATTAAATCAAAAAAGATCGATCCAATACGTATATAATTCAGTTTGACAAAGTAGACATAAAATTTTGACAAAATTTTCTACAGAAATAAAATTTTAACAAAATTTTCTATAGAAATAAAATTTTCACAAAATTTTCTATAGAAATAAAATCTTGGTAGGTTATTTTTGGCTCTAGTGGCAACCATAATTATGAACCGATATGGACCAATTTTTGTGTGATTGGACCAATTTTGGCATGGTTGTTAGCGACCATATACTAACACCACGTGCCTAATTTGAACCGGATCGCATGCATTTTGCTCCTCCAAGAGGCTCCGGAGGTCAAATCTAGAGAATGTTTTATATGGGGGCTATATATAATTATGGACCGATATGGACCTATTCTGGCACGGTTGTTAAAGATCATATACTAACACCATGTTCCAAATTACAACCGGATTGGATGAAATTTGCTTCTCTTGGAGACTTCGCAAGCCAAATCTGGGGATCGGTTTATATGGGGGCTATATATAATTATGAACGGATGTGGACCAATTTTTGCATGGTTGTTAGAGACCATATACCAATATCATGTACCAAATTTCAGCCGGATCGGATGAAATTTGCTTCTTTTTGAGGCTCCGCAAGTAAAATCTGGGGATAGGTTTATATGGGGGCTATATATAATTATGGACCGATGTGGACAAATTTTTGCATGATTGTTAGAGACCATATACCAACACCATGTACCAAATTTCAGCCGGATCGGATGAAATATGCTTCTCTTAGAGACTCCACAAGCCAAATCTGGGGATCGGTTTATATGGGGGCTATATATAATTAAGGACCGATATGGACCAATTTGTCCATGGTTGTTAGAGACCATATACCAACACCATATACGGATCGGATGAAATATGCTTCTGTTAGAGGCTCCACAAGCTCCACATCTCAGGGTCCCTTTATATGGGGCTATACGTAAAAGTAGACCGATATGGCCCATTTTCAATACCATCCGACCTACATCGATAACAACTACTTGTGCCAAGTTTCAAGTCGATAGCTTGTTTCGTTCGGAAGTTAGCGTGATTTCAACAGACGGACGGACGGACGGACGGACATGCTTAGATCGACTCAGAATTTCACCACGACCCAGAATATATATACTTTATGGGGTCTTACAGCAATATTTCGATGTGTTACAAACGGAATGACAAAGTTAATATACCCTCATCCTATGATGGAGGGTATAAAAACGACTTCATTGAAAAGTTTATCGACTTTTGGACAAGGAAAAAAACGTTATATTTAAGAAATACCTCTTCTTTGCTAAGCAAAATTCGTATTCGTATTTTAAGGTCATGAAATCTTTGTCCTAACGAAAATATTTTTTCAATGTATTTTTTTTTTCAAATGTGAATTAAAAAATTTTGTGATATTTTGCAAATAAAACATTTTTTATTTTTTTATGATTTTTAATGCATTCTAGCGCTTGTCTGAAACTTTTGACCGCAAATTTCTTTAGAATGGATTGAACATGTTTTTCTCTCTTTCTTACTCTGTAGTTAACCTATTTGAAACATACAACTTTTAAATTACCCATTAAAAAAATAAAGAAGAAATTTCAATTTGATCAACATACGGGCGGAAGAACATCGATAGATCGACTCAGAATTTCGCCTACATCAAAAATATTTACATTTATGGGGTCGGATCAATATTTCGTTGCGTTACTAATAGAGTAAGAAAGTTAGTATTTCTCCATTTCTTTGGTGGAGGAAATAAAACAATTATTACATATGAAAATGTGGAATTATTGACGATTTGTATTGAAATGTGGATTTTTAGGGGGTGGTCACGATATCATCTCCTTTATGTATATTGAATAAGATTTTAACGAACGAATTTTTTCTCATACAATTGAGTTTTTCTAAGAATTTTCACCAAAATATCGATTTTTATGTGGGTGAATACGAATAAACGTTAAGGAGGAGCCAAAGAACTCTCAGTGTGAATAATTTTATTCATCACTGCATATGAGTGTTTGTTTTAATACGAAATGTACTACTATCCATACTTACACAAAACATTTACAACTTTAACATACTGCCTAACTGACAGACTGACTGACATTATGACTTACTGAGTGAGTGTTTCCCCGACTGAACTATACTTACACCATGCATTGTTAAGTGGACGAAGTTGGTTTTTTTTGTTTGCATTAAGTACCCCTATATAACTCTTCCATGCTGGCTTTGGGCTAGCTATGAGGCCATGCCCACCGAAGCATGACCCAATGAGGATTTCTACTGTAAATCCATTAGGAATCGTTTTACTCCTATGCGAGCAACTTTAGTTTAACTCTCTAGATGGAATGGCCATAGGGTATGTTCATGTAAGTTGGCTACACGCAGAGTAGAAGTACATGATCGAAGAGTAATTTTTTTGTGTTGACCATGTAACATTTTCACCTGCAACCATGTTGGCTCAGTCAACATAGTGCTAAGAAAAATAACATGGTCCTCAACTAAATATTATGATATTGATAAAAAGAATTTTGTTTATTTAAATTTAAATAAAATGACCACTATCTAAAACGTTATGTTATTCGTTAAAATGCTTTTTTTCAGTTAAAATATCACCAATTAAAATGTTATGATATACAAGAAAATAATCTTGTCCCAATTAAAAGAACCTGGTCACAATCTAAAAAGTTATGAGAAAAGGAAACACATAATGATTATTTTTATACCCTATTCCGTCCGTCCGTCTGTCTGTGAACAAATTTTTGTAATCAAAGTCTAGGTTGCAGTTTTGGTCCAATAAACTTCAACTTTAGCACAAGTAACTTTTTCGGTCAGATTGAAACCCTATTGAGTTTTGAAAAAATTTGAATCAAATCAGTTCAGATTTAGGCATAGCTCCCAGTTCAACATGAACTAAATCAAAAGAAAATTTTCCTGCGATTCCCAAAAATAGTAAGAATGATGAACTACAGTATGGTTAGGTTAGGTTAGGTTAGGTTAGGTGGCAGCCCGATGTATCAGGCTCACTTAGACTATTCAGTCCATTGTGATACCACATTGGTGGACTTCTCTCTTATCACTGAGTGCTGCCCGATTCCGTGTTAAGCTCCTTTTTATAGCCGAGTCCGAACGGCGCTGAAACCACTTGGAGAAGCTTTGAAACCATCAGAAATGTCACCAGCATTACTGAGGTGGGATAATCCACCGCTGAAAAACTTTTTGGTTTCGGTCGAACCAGGAATCGAACCCACGACCTTGTGTATACAAGGCGGTCATGCTAACTATTGCACAACGGTGGATCCCAACTACAGTATGGTTAACAGTGTTTGAACTTTGCTCAAAAATGAGCTGAAAAAAACATAAAAACACATTTTTAGTTGAGTGCCGGAGCACACAGAAAGCCCGGCATTTTTTTAAAAAAGAGCATGCCGACATGACAGCTCTGCTCACAACTGCCAATGAAATGAGCAGCCCTTTTCAAACACTCGTAGAACTGTTCTATAAAATGAGTGTTGTTTTGAACTTTGTATACATAACATGAGATGCCATATTGTAAATTATAAACATTTTTCTAGGGAAATAATTGGGCGGGGCCGACTACATTATACCCTTCACCACTATGTACACCAAAAATTGTTGTACCAACTCAACTCCTTCAAATTTGTTGGGAGTTATAATGAAGTTTTATAAAGGGTGATACGGTCAAAATTTGGTCAAGGAAAAACGCGTGTAAATCGGTGAAATCGTCTATTTAAAAAATCAAATTAAATTTCTTTTTCAATATCAATTAGTATCAAATTCAGGAAAAATATTCAGTTAGGCTTTCGCTTTTCCAAATCCGAATTGCCGGGCCTCACGCTTGACACCTGCCATCAGATTTTGTACAGCCACCTTGTCCACCTTCTTCCCCACAGAAGGCCAGTTTGTCTTGAACTGCTGCTCGTCCTTAGTAGTGTTTTTGGTCTTCTTTAGGTTCCGCTTGACAATAGCCCAGTATTTCTCAATTGGGCGGAGCTCTGGCGTGTTGGGAGGGTTCTTGTCCTTGGGAACCACCTGCACGTTGTTGGCGTCGTACCACTCCATGGCCTTTTTACCGTAATGGCAAGATGCCAAATCCGGCCAAAACAGTACGGAACAACCGTGTTTCTTCAGGAAAGGCAGCAGATGTTTATTCAACACTCTTTCACGTAAATTTCTTGGTTGACAGTCCCGGAAGCTATGAAAATACTGCTTTTCAAGCCACAGGTGCAGATGGCTTGCCAAACCAGATATTTCTTTGCGAACTTTGACAATTTTTCCGTATAAAACTCTCTTCCTCTCCTCTTCCTTTTGCCGTATAAAACTCCTGCCCCGGAAGCTGCTTGTAGTCGGCTTTGACGTAGGTTTCGTCGACCATTACCACGCAGTCAAACTTCGTCAGCATCGTCGTGTACAGCCTCCGGGATCGCGCTTTGGCCGTCGTATTTTGTTTATCATCGCGATTTGGAGTCACTACCTTCTTGTATGTCGATAGTCCGGCTCGTTTTTTTGGCTCGATGCACGGTTGTAGACGATACACCCAAGCTTATTTGCGGCATCTCGGAGAGAGAGAGGTTAAGGTTTCGCTTGAAACTACCGGCAACTCTCTTTGTCGTCTCATCGGCTTCCGGTTTTCGATTTCCCCCCGATCCATATTTCCTGGCTGTCGACAAACGTTCCCCAAACACTTTAATTACATTTGTAACGGTTGATTTGGCAGCTTTTAGCGATTTTGCCAGCTTTGCGTGCGAGTAGCTCGGATTTTTGCGATGCGCGAGCAAAATTTTGATACGCTGCTCTTCTTGCTTGAGCGGCATTTTGACAACTGAAGAGTGAATTCCAAAATCAAAATAGGAGCAACATTCTACACACACACCTTCAAAATGAGGGGTGTTCAGGTTTTTTAAATGCAAAATTGAAAGAAATACGTCAACTTTATATTGACCAAATTTTGACCGTATCACCCTTTATTCCCATATACAAATATTTATGTTATGAAAGAGCTGTGTGAGCAAGAGTTTTTCGTTTAAATTATCTCCAAAAAAGAGCCTATTTTTCAGTGCCGCTCATTTGTTTTGGCACTTTATTCATAGGGCTCCGAGAGAGCACGGCATTCGACATCGAAAACTTTTGATCGAAATCTAAATTTTTCGGATCACGGGAGTTGATATCGAGTTTTTTTGATGAACAATTTTCTCGATTGGTAAATTGCAATCGTAAAACATTTTTTACTTCTTATACCCTCCACCATAGGATGGGGGTATATTAACTTTGTCATTCCGTTTGTAACACATCGAAATATTTCTCTAAGACTCCATAAAGTATATATATTCTGGGTCGTAGTGAAATTCTGAGTCGATCTGAGCTTGTCCGTCCGTCTGTTGAAATCACGCTAACTTCCGAACGAAACAAGCTATCGACTTGAAACTTGGCAAAAGTAGTTGTTATTGATGTAGGTCAGATGGAATTGCAAATGGGCCATATCGGTTCACTTTTACGTATAGCCCCCATATAAACGGACCCACAAATTTGGCTTGCGGATCCTCTAAGAGAAGCAAGTTTCATTCAGTTGAAATTTGATACATTGTGCTAGTATATGGCCGTTAACATCCATGCCTACATAGGTCCATATCGGCCTATAGTTATATATAGCCGTCAGATAAATCGATCCCCTATCACACAAAATTTGGTCCATATCAAGTTCATAATTGTATATAGCCCCCACATAAGCGACCCCCATATTTCAATTCTGGCTCTCTACACACAAAAAAATAATACATTTATTTTATGAATAGTGTTCACAAAAATTTTCCAAACACGGGATTCATAAATTATATGGAAACAATTCATAAAATCAAAAATACAGGTTTTCATTGACTATGAATGTGTACATAATATGAATGGAATTTTTAATATTACAAATGAAGTATACATATTTTTGTCATTGAAAAATATGTACCTTTACATAATATGTACTAAAACCGTCATGCATTATATGCAACTTTTCTTTTAATTTTTTTCTCCTGATTCTTAATGCCTGCATAATAGGTCAAAATGTATGAATACATTTATTAAAACCCGCATTAAAGTCCAGCCAGCAAAGAATATAATTTTATAATATTTTATTTTATTGATAAACATGAGCACCAACGCCTCCAGTTAATATTGTTTTTTCGTAATTTTTTTTATAGCAATAAAAAATCTTCAAATCGCGACGGCGACTCAAACTGTACTGAAAAACTCAAATACATCAAACTCGCGTGTTACCTCCAAAACGTTATGTTTCGTTTTTTGTTGTCTCGTATTATATGCTTGTTTTGTATACATATGAGAGTAACTCTATGTTGTGGCTCTCTCACTCTAAGAGAAACCCAGTATTTTTGATATATTAAGTAAAATTTCATTAATTTTATGAAACCGTCTCTATATATTATTAAAAGATTCATAATTTCAAAACAAGTATTTATGAAAACAATATATTATGTAAATGTACACATTTTTTATGAAAAAGTCCATAAATTTATACAAATGTACAAATTTATGTACAAATTCATATTTTATTTTTTTGTGTGTACGTACCGTGCAAAAGTCCATA
This sequence comes from Haematobia irritans, assembly GCF_050003625.1. Classification (NCBI taxonomy): domain Eukaryota; kingdom Metazoa; phylum Arthropoda; class Insecta; order Diptera; family Muscidae; genus Haematobia; species Haematobia irritans. The sequence continues at coordinate 167,713,043 of NC_134400.1, forward strand.
TCGATTCGTAATTATTTGTGGACCAATTACATACCACGTATGCACTAACTCACAGTTTCTACGCAATCTCTGGTGGAGGGTACATAAAATTCGGCCTGGCCGAACTTACGGCCGTATATACTTGTTTTTTACATTGTTTTCGCCATATAGGATTAGTAAATATATTAGTTTTAGTTCGAATTGTTGGTCATTTATAGTAAATTTACATATAATGAACATATTTTGAATATTTAGGACTAATGCAACTCCAATAAAAGTTAAACAAAAATTGCTCATAGTCGAGTTCAGGAGCGAGCATCCTAGCTTGACAAAGAACCATATAAAAAGTGCACATGCTAGATCGATATCCAAGAGATTTTGATCAACCAATTACCGCACCATTCCGTGACAACACGGAACGCCTCCTTCATCAGCCGAAATCGTCCATTGAGCCTGCAAAAATGTGACTTTCGAACAGTGCACACCATTTCAAACCCATGTACTTACACCAACAACAATGTGCACTTTTATTCCTTATTTGTCGCCGAATTATTTTATATTCATCTCATCCTCCAATTAAGAAGGAATTCGGAGGAATGTAAAAAGAGATAAGATGTAATGCAATACAATTTACTTTTTACTTTGAAATATTCAAAAACATATGTATTTCTCTATATTCTATTTGGTCATTGTCATTGTCATTTGGTTCTGCTTCGTTTTTTGCTGTTGACAATGCTAGAGAAATTGCATCAAATTTCGACCGAATGCCGTGATCCAAACTTTTAATCATATCGGCAATTTTTTCGATACGATTATGAATTCTATTAGCCGCCAGCCCTTTTTTTAACAAGTGTTGAGCAGGAGCTTCGGAGCCATTTCGAACACTGATGGTTAACCCTTTGACGAAAAGTAAGTTTTTCTTGCTAATTCATATTCAAAATACACCTATTTACTAAGTAAAATGTGGTCAAAATGTAAACAAAAAATATATTTTCTTCTACGAGAATTTTAATGGGGCATTATTTGTCTTCAAAAATATATAGCCAGACAAATTTCAAATTTTCATTTTTATTACTTTCCCACACACAAATACTCCAATTTAAATTGACATCTTCATAGCTACATGTGTTCGGCGTCGATAGAATTTATTATTATAATTTTTTTTTTTTGAAAATTTGTTGAAATGTAGATTTTACAACGGGAAAAAATTAGGTCATATATGTCCAATTCGTCGTCAAAGGGTTAAAATGACCATGATTTGGCGCCAATGATTTTCTTTTCCTTTATTTTTAGTTAATTTTTTTCGAGAGTTGTAGTTAAAAAGTACACAAGGGCATTCAATTTTACTGGTTTTAACAACGCTTTGTGGAAATCTCAAAATGTGGTGTATAATTTTGTTCAATTTTCGTAATTCATGTAAGCTATAAATCAGTTTACTTTTTCTCTGTGTATATTGTGATATCATGGCAAAGTCTGTGCATAGCTGCTGTTTTTATTATTCACTGGTTTGCTAATTGCAATTCTCTGAACAACATCGAAACTTTCACCGAAGTTTCTTTCTATCTGGATTACTGGCCAAGTTATTGTTATTTAATTCGAATAAACATTAGGAATAGCAAGGAAATAAACTAAATTAAAACTTTTTGTAAATTTGTGGTTTTTGAATGAGATTAGTTTTGCTTTATTATGTAGTACTGTCGAAGATTTATTAAGCGACCAACTTTATTATGTCCACTATCATACATTCGAGCAATAATATGTTTGTCATTTTGGTTGTAACACATTAGAAATATCGATTTCCGACTACGGATTCTTGATCAGGGAAAAATACGATATAACCTTCTTCTGCTGTCTAATTACGCTACAGTCTTCAATAGTGGCGCAATCATCCTGAAATTTATTACGTTTTTGTTTTATGAACCTCTAGGTTAGGTTATTTCGGACTCACTTGACAATTCAGTCCATTTCCATGAACTTGTCTCTTATCACTGATTGCTGCCCGATTCTAAGTTTAGCTCAATGACAAGGGACCTCAATTTTTTAGCCGAGGCCGAATGGGCTTCCATATTGCGGTGAAACCACTTAGAGAAGCTCTGAAACACTCAAAAATGTCACCAGCCTTACTGAGAGGGGATAATCCAACGCTGAAAAACTTTTTGGTGTTCGGCCGAAAATGGGTTTGAACCCACGACCCTGTGTATGCAAGGCGGGCATGCTAACCATTGCACCATCAAGGCTTCCTGAACTTCCAGAAATCTCAAATGTTTATCCGATTTGACTTAAATTGGAAATCTAGAGATATTTTCCATCACAAATAAGAGCTTCGAGTATGGTGTGCCTACCCAGCAAAAAATAGAAAACAACCGAATCAGCGCTGATTTTTGTGGGCGATGTCCCGATTTAGAGCAGCTTCTACATAGCGCTGATATAATTGCTCATTTTAATAGAAATATTGTTCAGAAGTGATATATAAAATTGAGTATAGCACTGTTGGCGTGAAGGAAAACATAACTACCTTTCATGCATCTATACTGCATGAATTGGTTGCAATAACGTAAACGAATGATCATAAACCAGTTTTTTTATACCCTAAACCACATAGTGGTCAGGGTATAATAAGTTTCATCGGCCAAAAAATGTGCTTGCCAGAAATATTGATTTTAGACCCCATAAAATATATACCGATCGACTCAGAATCACCTCCTGAGTCGATCTAGCGCTTGGTGTCCGTCCGTCCGTCTGTCCATGTATTTGTTGTTCACAGGATTCCGGTCGCAATTATTAACCGATTTGGATGAAATTTGGTACATGGTGTTTTTTGGGCACAAGGACGAACGCTATTGAATTTGGAAGAAATAGGATCAAATTTAGATATCGCTCCCATATATATGTATCGCCCGATTTCGACAAATGGAGTCACGTTGCGCTTTTTTACAAACCGATCGTCATCAATTCTTGCACATAGTAAACTTTTCCATCACAATTTAAGTCTGCAAAATTTCATTGAAATCGGTTCAGATTTAGATATAGCTCCCATATATATGTATCGCCCGATTTTCCCAAATTTGGCCATAAAAACCTTATTTATTAAGCGATCTTACTCAAACTTGGCTTACTCTAATCTTGTATGGTACTAACAATATGTGCCAAAAATAATCGAAATCGGTTCAGTTTTAGATATAGCTCCCATATATATGTATCGCCCGATTTTGACAAATTTGGCCGTAAAACCCTTATTTATCAACCGATAGTACTCAAAGTTGGCTAAATATAATCTTCTATACCTCTAACTGTATGTGCGAAATTTCATCGAAATCGGTTCAGATTTAGATATAGCTCCCATATATATGTATCGCCCAATTTTGCCAAATTTGGCCGTAAAACCCTTATTTATCAACCGATCGTAATCAAGGTTGGCTAGATGTAATCTTCTATAGAACTAACTGTATGTGCAAAATTTCATCGAAATCGGTTCAAATTTAGACATAGCTCCCATATATATATGTATCGCCCGATTTTGAAAAATTTGCCCCCAATAACCTTTTTTTTACCATAGGGGCCTCATTTATTAACTGATCGTACTCAAATTTTACACAAAGTGACCTTCTGTGGTATCAATCATACCTGCAAAATATTATACAAATTGGTTCAGATTTCGATTTTGTCATATTTGGCCATAATACTCTTATTTATTAACCTATGTTATTCAAATTTCAAATTTTGATGTACTAGTTGATCGTATTTAGACTTACATGTAGCTCTTACATAAATCTATTGCCCTATTTTCAGAAATTTGAATTTATTACCCACAACTAATTGACCGATTTCCTCTTTTTTAATAATGGACTCAATATTAGTGGCATACTAACTCTTTTGGTGCAAAATAAACTATAGCTCCTAATATTAGACATTTCTGCTCAGATTGTGACAAGACACCCATAAACAGGTACCCCCCTTTATGTTCTCCAAAACCTATACCAATGATACCCCACAAATGCTTATGTTTACTAATTAAGTAGGGGTGGTTTAGGGTATGATATAGTCGGCCCCGCCCGACTCTCTACTTTACTCATTTGTTTTAATATTATCTATCGCTCACTCCATTCATTCAATTTTTTATATTGTCTATTAAAAATTTTAATTTCAAATGTAGTAAAGTTTTCGTACCGAAATGCAAAAAAAAGTAAACTCTTTATTACAAAAGTTTTGAGTTCAATGTATTCTGCCCCCATTTAGCATGTAGAAAAGATAGAAGGCGGCCTTTAGGGTTGTGTTTGCTTTTGTACATTTCACAGAGGCCGCTGAATCCAATAAGCAAGAAAACCGACCATGGTATAAATATGCAAATATTTTTGTTGGTGTTGGTGTACATATTTTTGCAAAAGTTACACCTACAATAGGAGAGATAACATTGAAGTTGTGGTATAGGGCAACATAATTTACAGTTGAGTGTAGTTTACATACATTTGTTGGGGATAAATGAACTACCTTAAATGAATATTGAACTAAATTATACACCACTTTTTTACAGTTTTCATAATGTTGTTCTTAAAACAAGGAAAATGTAAAAACAACAAATGAACAAATAAACTAAAATTTAGTGACATCCCGATATTTCAGGATCACTTAGACTATTCAGTGCATTGTGATAGCACCGTGGTGAACTTCTTTCTTATACCCGATTCTATGTTTAGTTCAATGATAAGGGTCTTAATTTTTTGTAGCCGAGTTCGAACGGTGTTCCACACCATTTAGAGAAGCTTTGAAACACTCCGAAGTCACGACCCTAGTATGCAAGGTGGGCATGCTAAAAATTGCAACACGGTGGATCCCTAAGAATCCCTAGGCCAAAAGTTCAGCCAGGCCGAATCTTATATACTTTTCAGCATGGATTACGCACAGCGTTCTAGTAACTACTGTCACCCACAATCGACTCCATATTGAGTCTAAGTTAGATAAAAACGCAGATTAAATATCAATATAGATATTCTATATATGATTTAGATTTTCGCACGGTAATTAAAGGTCCACATTTCCACCGGATCGGATGAAATTCGGCTTCCAAAAGGTTCCGTAGGCCAGCAAAAAATTTGTAAGTTCTTCTAAAAACACAACCTTAAGAGCACTTCCAAAAATTCCCTTCCAAAGATGTTCTTTATTTTACCTACACAGGAAGTTTTTTTAGATCAATTTTTATGCCCTTTACCATAGGAATGGGGGGTATATTAACTTTGTCATTCCGTTTGTAACACATCGAAATATTGCTCTAAGACCCCATAAAGTATATATTCTGGGTCGTGGTGAAATTCTGAGTCGATTTAAGCATGTCCGTCCGTCCGTCCGCCCGTCCTTCCGTCTGTTGAAATCACGCTAACTTCCGAACGAAACAAGCTATCGACTTGAAACTTGGCAGACGTAGTTGTTATTGATGTAGGTCAGACGGTACTGCAAATGGGCCATATCCGTCCACTTTTACGTATAGCCCCCATATAAACGGACCTTCAAATTTGCCTCAAAGAGAAGCTAATTTCATCCGATCCAGCTGAAATTTGGTACACGGTGTTGGTATATGGTCTCTACCAACCATGCAAAAATTGGTCCACATCGGTCCATAATTATATATAGCCCCCATATAAACCGATCCCCAGATTTGGCTTGCGGAGCCTCAAAGAGAAACAACTTCCATCCGATCCGGCTGAAATTTGGTACATGATGTTAGTATATGGTCTCTAACAACCGTGCGAGAATTGGTCCATATCACTCCATAATTATATATAGACCCCATATAAACCGATCCCGAGATTTGACCTCCGGTGCCTTTTGGAGAAGCAAATTTCATCCGATCCGGCTGAAATTTGGTACACGGTGTTAGTATATGGTCTCTAATGACCATGCAAAAATTGGTCCACATCGGTCCATAATTATATATGGCCTCAAACACCCATGCACAAATTGGTCGAAATCGGTCCATAATTATATATAGACACCATATAAACCGATCCCCAGATTTGACCTCCGGAGCCCCTTGGAGGAGGTATGTGATGTTAGTATATGGTATCCAACAACCATGCAGGAATTGGTTCATATCAGTCCATATTTATATATAGCACCCATATAAACCGATCCCCAGATTTGACCTCTGCTGCCTTTTGGAGAAGCAAAATTCATCCGATCTGGTTGAAATTTTGGTACGTGGTGGTAGTATATGATATTTAACAACCATGCCAAAAGTGGCCAATATCAGTCCATAATCATATATAGCCCCCATATAAACCAATCCCGAGATTTGGTTTTGGAGCCTCTTGGAGGAGCAAATTTCATCCGAGTCAGTTGAAATTTAGTTCATTGTGCTAGTATATGACCGTTAACAACCATGGCTAACTAGGTCCATATCGGTCTATAGTTATATATAGCCCTCAGATAAATCGATCCCCAATCACACAAAAATTGGTCCATATAAAGTTCATAATTGTATATAGCCCCCATATAAGCGACCCCCATATTTCAATTCTGGCTCTCTACGTATCGTGCAAAAAGTCCATGTCGATTCGTAATTATTTGTAGACTTACCTACACATACCTTTTTTGTCTAATATATACCACGTATGGGCTAACTCACAATTTAGAAAACGATGTTAAGAAGTTTTAAGATACCACAACCCAAGTAATTCGATTGTGGATGACAGTCTTTCGTAAAAGTTTCTACGCAATCCATGGTGGAGGGTACATAAGATTCGGCCTGGCTGAACTTAAGTCCGTATATACTGGTTAATGGGTATTTTTTTTTTTTTTTTTTTTTTTGAATATATTTGAGTTCAAATGTTTCAGACAAGCGGTAGAATACATTAAAAATCACAAAAAAAAATTATAAAAACTATTTATTTGGCAAAATATCACAAACTTTTTTAATTCACATCCAAAACACTGAATTCGGATCACACCTGAATAAGTGATGAAAATTTAGTCCATCAGCGTTTGATAAGCTGGACACCCGTGTCAAATGCATCGCTTCTGCGCCAATTTTTCATGATTTCCGGCTCCAAAAAGAACATTTTTCATTACTTTTGGCGATGCTTTTTTTCTGTGAGGTTTAACCTGGGGATATGGAACAATTTTTGGATGGCTATAAGAGGGCATATACTAACATCACGTACCAAATTTCAACCGGATTAGATGAAATGGTATGCTTTGTGTCATATTACGATCATATCGCAAACATTTGAATTGACGCTTCGTGTTCAATGGCGTTTTTGGGTGAGTATGCTAAGGCTTTTTTAAGGTGCCAACAAACCCAGGTTCAGCCCCCAGCTTGAGCGAAAAAAATTTTAAATGTAAAAATTATAAAATTAGAATAGAAAGGTGTAATAAAAATATTGATAACAAGTAAGTAAAGTCTAAAGTCGGGCGGGGCCGACAATATTATACCCTTCACCCCTATGTAGGCCAAAATTTGTGTTACCATCTCAACTACTTCACATTTGCTGGAAGCTATATAAAGGAGACAATTTTTTTACTTCTACAAAATTTCTAGAATTAAAATTTAAATTGGCTAACGATGTCCAGTTAATTGGAGGAAACTTCCATTGAAAATGGGTCTAAAATGTGTAACAGCCTACCATATTTCTCCAACTCTGGTGTACGTATATATGGGAGCTATATATAATCTGGCATGTACAGTTAGAATAATAATTCTGCTATCTATGCAAAATTTCAGGTAAATGGGAGTATAACTTTGGCCCCCCTGGTCATATGAGTGCAAATCGGACGGAAGATATATATGGAGGCCATATCAACCAAATTTGGCACAATTACCGATACTACTAAACGTGCTCCTTGTGCGAAATTTGAAGCAAATCACGTAAAAACCCTGGATTTTGAGGCCATATAAGTTCAAATCGGACGAAAGATATATATGGGAGTTATATCTAAATCTGAATCGATTTTGACCATATTTGGCACATACAATAGTATCGTTAAAAGTAGAGCTTGTGCAAAATTTGAAGTAAGGGCAAAACTCTGGCTTTTGAGACCATATAAGTCCAAATCGGGCGAAAGATATATATGTGAGCTATATCTAAATCTGAAGCGATTTTAACAAAATTTGACACACTTAACGATACTATTAAACGTACCCCTTGTGCAAAATTTGAAGCAAATCACGGCAAAACTCTGGCTTTTGTGGCCATATAAGAGAAAATCGGACGAAAGATATATATGGGAGCTATATCTAAATTTGAACAGATTTCAATCAAATTTACCAAGCACTGGTAGAATGTCAATTCTACCCTCTGTGCAAAATTTCACGAAGATCGGTAGTAAACTTTGGCCTCTGTGTTCATATGAGTCTAAATCGGATGAAAGATATATATGGGAGCTATATCTAAATCTGAACCGATTTGGCTGATATTTTGCAAGATTTTCGAGATTCATAAAATATTTGGATATACGGTATTTCAAGAAAATCGGTTGATAAACACGCTAACTATGTCCAAATCGGGGATAAATATATATGGCAGCTATATCTAAATCTGAACCGATTTTTTTCAAAACCAACAGCGATTGTCTCCGTCCCAAGAAACGGCCCTATGCCAAATTTGAGGATGATCGGACTTAAATAGCGAGCTGTACTTTGTGCACAAAATTACATATACAGACAGACGGACGGACAGACAGACAGACAGACAGACAGACAGACAGACAGACAGACAGACAGACAGACAGACAGACAGACAGACAGACAGACAGACGGACATCGCTAAATCGACTCAGAATTTAATTCTAAGCCGATTGGTATACTAAAAGAGTCTATGACCACTATTTCTTGGCGTTACATAGAAATGCACAAACTTATTATACCCTGTACCACAGTAGTGGTGAAGGGTATAAAAATAGTTTTTATAAATTTCTTCATTCAAATGAAATTCCAAGGCACAACATCTATAGCAATGCAAAGGATTCGAAAACGAAGTACTTCTATCCTATGACAAGCCCATGTAAAATTCATTGGAGATGATCAAAGTTTGCACTACTTCGGCAGCACACTTTGGGAATATTAACAAATTTTTTGGAAGCTCTTTTTTTGCTGGATGGTCCATTATGGACGATTTTACCTACAACATTAACAACTACTTGTGCCAAGTTTCAAGTCTAAAGCTTGCTTCGTTCGGAATTTAGCGTAATTTGAACAAACGGACGGACACCCGGACGTACGGACATCGCAAAATCGACACAGAGTTTACCTCAATCTAAGACATACATATACTTTATAATTTTCGACTATATATAATTCTTTTATTTTATATGCCTGGTGAGGATGTTCCATAATCGTTGCCTGCATAGGGAATGACCAGAATTTGATGTTTCGCTATGCATAAAAAATCACCATTTCTATTTTGTAAGCATGATAACAAATGTCCATTATCTCAACCAACACATTTCCTTAATAATCCTTTTTCCTACGCCTTTAATAATTCTTTGGACATTCTTTATACTGGCCTAGTCCCTCAGCTTTTAAAAATCCCCGTAGCAATTTGTAATGAAATGGAATACTGACCCAAATAGGGTGCGAAAAAAAGTTTAAAATGTCTATGCATAAATAGAAAGAATCTGTCCAGTACCTGAAACCAAAGCAGCTGCCAGTTTTAAATTAAAAAACTCATTTCTTTAATGAAATTCCAAATAGAAAGCACCAAATATGAACGGCCTAAGCGTCTGCAAGGAAAACAATGACTAAGGATTTATGTTTGCTTTACCCATCTCTACGTCGACGGCCATCGTTTGTGATGTTTCGCTTGGCTTCTTGCTTAAGAGGACGGAAGAAAAATCTTTGTTCTAAACTAAATAAAAAAAACAAGAAGAGCACCTAGGCCGCTTAGGAAATCTTATTTTTCTTCTCTTCCTTTTATGTTCCGCTTTGATGGAAGAGATTAAAATTTTGAGTTGTGTGAGCCGATCCTGGCTGAAAGCGAATTTCTCATGAAATGACCCCAATGTGATGTAGGGCGTATAAGTTATGGCAATTTCATGTAATTCTAGGTAAGTATACGCATGGCATGAGGTGTTCACTCACTCATTCATTCGTTTGCCTGCCATGCAACAAAACGAAGCCCAAACCATAAAGGAGTTTTAATCATAAAAGCAAAAAAGAAACAATAGGTTGTGAAATAACATTGCCGGCTGAATATTTTACTAAATCGCTCAGTATGGTGTAAATGGAATTTTAAATGATTTGGTCTTCGTGTATGGAAAAAATTTCTCCAAACGATTTTGTTATGCCAAAACATAATTGGATATTATACTAACCTCCAGTGTAGGATTAGGAGAGCATAGTAACATAGATTGCTTTGTTTTGTGTTTTGCACCATTATGTGTTAAAATGTACCAAATAGTGCAAAGTTGTTATCGAGATAGACCCCCAGTGATTTTGGTTTATCGCCTTAGGGTAATTTACTTATACTTGTTTAGGATGTCCTCCGTCCTTATGCTAGTAAATATTAGAGCGTGACAGAAGCCCATGTTAAATTCATCGAATTCTGGATAAAAAAAAAAAAAAAAAAAAAAAAAAAAAAAAAAACATTTTCTCTACTTTTTTGACATCGCGTTTTTAGCTGGGATGTTACCGTTACCATGTTTGTCCCATATGGAAGACTTAGAGCTTTTTGTTTTATTTGTATTTGGTTTTATTATACCACCCACCATAGGATATACCTATGAAGACTATATATCGGATAAAAACTACGCTTTCTAGAAACCCAAAGAGTTAAATCGGGAGATCGGTATTAGGGAATATAGTTTCGACAAACATGCTACATGTTTTCCGCGAAAAAATAACATTTTGCTCTTGGGGCAGAGTTGGGGTGATCATTTTCCTTCTCTGCGTGTACAGTTTTTAGAATCTCAAACAATAAAATCATTCCTTGCACTCCTATTTAAAGTCCTAAAAAACCCCCAGATTTTTAATTTCAGGCAAATTGGAAAACCACTACGGTTTCTCGTACAAGCCCCAGAAGTAACATCGGGAGATCGGTCTACATAAGGTCTATACCAAAACATGGACCGATACACACCATTTTTGGCACACCTCTTTGTGGTCCAAAAGTACCTCAAGATTTCCAATTTCAGTCAAATTGGAAAAAAACTACTGTTTCTATAAGCCCCAGTCCCCAAATCGGAAGGTCTTTTTTTGTATGGACTATATGTATGGACTATATGAAGACGGACAGAGGAACAGACGGACATGGTTATATCGTCTTAGAATTTTCTATGATAAACAAGTAAGGAAAGTCTAAAGTCGGGCGGGGCCGACTATATTATACCCTGCACCACTTTGTAGATCTAAATTTTCGATACCATATCACATCCGTCAAATGTGTTGGGTGCTGTATACAAAGGTTTGTCCCAAATACGTACGTTTAAATATCACTCGATCTGGACAGAATTTGATAGACTTCTACAAAATCTATAGACTCAAAATTTAAGTCGGCTAATGCACTAGGGTGGAACACAATGTTAGTAAAAAATATGGGAAACATTTAAATCTGAAGCAATTTTAAGGAAACTTCGCAAAAGTTTATTTATGATTTATCGCTCTATATATATGTGTTAGAAGTTTAGGAAAATAAGAGCGATTTTTATAACTTTTCGACTAAGCAGTGACGATTTTACAAGGAAAATGTTGGTATTTTGACCATTTTTGTCAAAATCAGAAAAACATATATATGGGAGCTATATCTAAATCTGTATCGATTTCAACCAAATTTGGCACCCATAGCTACAATGCTAATTCTACTCCCTCTGCAAAATTTCAACCAAATTGGGCCAAAACTCTGGCTTCTGGGGCCATATAAGCCCATATCGGGCGAAAGCTATATATGGAAGCTATATCTAAATCTGAACCGATTTCAATCAAATTTTGCACACTTGACTACACTACTAATTGTACTCCTAGTGCAAAATTTCAATCAAATTCGGCCAAAACTCTGGCTTCTGGGGCCATATAAGCCCATATCGGGCGATATATATATATATATGGGAGCTATATCTAAATTTGAACCGATTTCAATCAAATTTGGCACGCATAGCCACAATACTTAATCTACCCCCTGTGGAAAATGTCAACCAAATTCGGACTAAAACTCTGGCTTTTAGGACCATATTAGTCTATATCGGGCGAAAGATATATGGGAGCTATATCTAAATCTGAATCGATTTCAACCAAATTTGGCGCGCATAGCTACAATGCTAAATCTACTCTCTGTGCAAAATTTCAACCAAATTGGGCCAAAACTTTGGATTTTAGGACCATATTAGCCCATATCGGGCGAAAGATATATATGGGAGCTATATCTAAATCTGAACCGATTTCAATCAAATTTTGCACACTTGACTATACAACTAAGTGTTATGTTTGTACAAAATTTCAAGCAAATCGATATAAAACTCTGGCTGCTAGGTCCATATTAGTGCATATCGGGCGAAAGATATATATGGGAGCTATATCTAAATCTGAACCGATTTCCAAAATCAATAGGGTTCTATTCTGACCCAAATTAGGAACATGTGCCAAATTTGAAGGCGATTGGACTTAAATTGCGACCTCGATTTTAATCACAAAAATGTGTTCACAGACAGACGGACGGACGGACAGACGGACATGGTTATATCGACTCAGGGACCCACCCTGAGCATTATTGCCAAAGACACCCTGTGTCTATCTCGTCTCCTGCTGGGTGTTACAAACATATGCACTAACTTATAATACCCTGTTCCACAGTGTGGCGCAGGGTATAAAAATATTGTGGTGAAGTCAAAGATTTCATTTAAAATACGAATGCAAATTTTGCTTAGCATAGAAGACGCATTTCTCTAATATAAAGTTTTTTTCCTTGTCCGAAAGTCGATTAACTTTTCAGTGAAGTCGTATCGCCCTTATAATTAAGTGATTTTACTTAAAAATGGGTATCATAACATGAAAGAAAAAATGTTTGGGCTAAGGTCAACTTGACCTTAATAATTCAGAAAAATTCTTTAAATTTAATGAAATTGTCTTTAAATTTGTTGGTTTTTTGCATCTTGACTACAAAGCAAAAAATCCTTCCAAAATAGGACATGTTTTTCAACACTTTATTTTAAAGACGTTTTTACTTGAAACATAACATAATTTCTACTGGAAGTCGAGTCTTAATTTGGAGAATAAAGTTGCCGTTAACTCGTTTTTAAAGGACTTTGATAGCATATGAAAATAAAAGCTGAAAAAGCGAAAAATTAAAATTTGCTTCCTAGAAGCAAGTACACAAAACCCAAATTTAAAAGAGAATTGTGTCTTAAAAATATCCTTACTTGTATTCTCCGCTTCTTTGGCTCGGAATCAATACCAACATTTTTAAAGTAAAGACAAATTCTTTGGAACCGGGCATGCTTTTTTTCAGTGTACTTTCTTCCATCGGACTATGCTATAGCCGTACATTTGATATTCCATGTATGTCTGCATGCTGTATGATAATCCATCAATCTTAGCCAATGTTTAGATGGACATCTTCCAATTTCCTTGAATTATAAGAAAATATGGCGAAACCAACATTCATTTATGAAAGCAAAACAAAAAATGTGATACTCTTCCATTATGCTCCACCAATAGCCATTACTTTATATTATGGCTCATCAGCTGAAGAAGAAACAGACAAAACATATAATAAAAAAAATCATAGCACAATGTCCTTAGCAAACAGGAGATAGGATATCCTAAACAACAATGCAACATTATTACAATATTTGATTTATTACTTCATTTTCTCTTTCAATAAAAGTAACAAGTATAAACGGCCGTAAGTTCGGCCAGGCCGAATCTTATGTACCCTCCACCTTGGATTGCGTAGAAACTTGTAGGAAAGACTGTTATCCACAATCGAATTACTTGGGTTGTGGTATATTAAATCGTTTTCTAAATTGTGAGTTAGTCCATACATGATATATATTAGACAAAAAAGGTATGTGTAGGTAAGTCTACAAATAATTACGAATCGATATGGACTTTTGCACGGTACTTAGGGAGCCAGAATTGAAATATGGGGGTCGCTTATATGGGGGCTATATCCAATTATTGATATGGACCAATTTTTGTGTGATTGGGGATCGATTTATCTGAGGGCTACATATAACTATAGACCGATATGGACCTAGTTAGACATGGTTGTTAACGGCCATATACTAGCACAATGTACCAAATTTCAGCCGGATCGGACGAAACTTTCTTCTCTTAATGGGTCTGCAAGCCAAATCTGGGGATCGGTTTATATGGGAGCTATATATAATTATGGACCGATGTGGACCAATTTTTGCATAGTTGTTAGAGACCATATACTTACACCATGTACCAAATTTCAGCCGGATCGGATGAAATTTGCTTCTCTTAGAGGCTCCGAAAGCCAAATCGGGGGATCGGTTTATATGGGGCTATATATTGGTTAGGTTAGGTGGCAGCCCGATGTATCAGGCTCACTTAGACTATTCAGTTCATTGTGGTACCACATTGGGGCTATATATAATTATGGACCGATGCGGACCAATTTTTGCATGGTTGTTAGAGACCATATACTAACACCATGTACCAAATTTCAGCCGGATCGGATGAAATTTGCTTCTCTTAGAGGGTCAGCAAGCCAAATTGGGGGGTCCGTTTATATGGGGGCTATACGTGAAAGTGGACCGATATGGTCCATTTGCAATATCATCTGACCTACATCAATAACAACTACTTGTGCCAAGTTTCAAGTCGATAGCTTGTTTCGTTCGGAAGTTAGCGTGATTTCAACAGACGGACGGACAGATCGACTCAGAATTTCACCACGACCCAGAATATATATACTTTATTGGGTCTTAGAGCAATATTTCGATGTGTTACAAATGGAATGACAAAGTTAATATACCCCCATCCTATGCTGGAGGGTATAAAAAAGATATGTGTCATAAATGCATCCTTATTTCAAGTGTCCGCTTCTTTGGATCGGAATCAATACCCAAATAATTGGTGTAAAGACAAAATCTTTTTAACCTGCCATGTTTTTTTTCAGTGTAGGTGCTTAATTCCTCTTGCTATGTATTAGTCAGGCTAAGTACTTATCAGACCACTCTTGTCCTGACATATATGTTCCATATTTTTTTCCATCACTTAAACAACACTTTGTGGAAATCAGCATAAATTTTTGTTCGATATTCAGGTCTCACGTCTGTAGCAAAATAATTTCACATGTAGGGCTATAGTGATGCATTCATGTGGAGCCTGATAACAGACTTGTTGGTGAATATGGATGAATGAATAAATCTGCTTAAATGTACTCTATTTACGTATGTCCGTCCATATGTCCGTCCTTCCATTCATCAAGCAGAATATGTGCATATCAAAACTTTCCTCATTGTAATGTTGTATAATCCACCACATTGTATAATTCCCAAATATCCCTTAATGATGATTGCATATTCATTCATACGCTTGGGACGAAACGTTAAGGGGCTAGGCGCTATAAAGCCTCCCTAAAAAAGCAACAACTTTTAATTAAAAATCTACATTCACCCATGGTATAATAAATATAACGTCTCTTTGTTTTCTCCTCCAGTATTTTGTTTATTTCAAAAGCTGGTTGGAAAATCAAAACTAACAAAAAGAGCCAAATATTTACGATGTAAATAAAAACACCGCCAGCAAGCCGTTTGCAGTTGATACGTTTTTAATTATTATCCCCAAATTTATATAAAATGAAATAAATTTCCCCCAGAAATGTTGAAGCTGACAACTGTCATTGTTTAAAGCCCTTGGTCTGGTAATTGTACATTCTGCAATTAATGGTAGGTAAATGAATTGAAAAGCATAAACGATTTCTCGAATTAGGAAAACATGAATCTTTAAGATGGAAACAAAAGTTGCTGTTAATAAGAAGCGATCTTCTAATTAACACTGAAAAAATATTGTTGTCGTGAGGTCAAAGATTTCATGTCTTTAAAATACGAATGCAAATTTTTCTTAGCATAGAAGACGCATTTCTATAATATAAAGTTTTTTTCCTTGTCCAAAAGTCAATAAACATTTCAATGAAGTCGTATTGTCCTTATAATTAAGTGATTTCACTTAAAAATGGGTATCATCATTTGAAAAAAAAATGTTTGGACTAAGGTCAACTTGACTTTAATAATTCAGAAAAATTATTTAAATTTAATGAATTTGTCTTTAAATTTGTGGTCTTTTTGCATCTTCACTACAAAGCAAAAATTCATAAATATAGGACATTTTTTTCAACACTTTATTTAAAAGACGTTTTTTACTTGAAACATAGCATAATTACTACAGGAAGTCGAGTCTTAATATAGAAAAAAAGTTGTCGTTAACTCGTTTTTAAAGGACTTTGATAGCATATGAAGAAAAATAGCTGAAAAAGCGAAAAATTAAAATTTGCTTCTGAGAAGCAAGTACACAAAACCCACATTTAAAAGAGAATTGTGTCATAAAAGTTTATTTACTTGTATTCTCCGCTTCTTTGCCTCGGAATCAATACCAAAATTTTTAGAGTAAAGACAAAATCTTTGGAATCGGACATGCTTTTTTTTCAGTGAACCCTTTTACTACAGAAATAAACTTAATGGTAAACAATTTTAATTATTCGTTGTTATACCCTCCACCATAGGATGGGGGTATATTAAATTTGTCATTCCGTTTTTAACACATCGAAATATTGCTGTAACACCCCATAAAGTATATAACATATATTCCGGGTCGCGGTGAAATTCTGAGTCGATCTGAGCAAGTCCGTCCGTCCGTCTGTTGAAATCACGCTAACTTCCGAACGAAATAAACTATCGACTTGCAACTTGGCACAAGTAGTTGTTATTGATGTAGGTCGGATCGTATTGCAAATGGGCTATATCGGCCCACTTTTACGTATAGCCCCCATATAAACGGACCCACAAATTTGGCTTGCTGATCCTCTAAGAGAAGCAAATTTCATTCGATCCGGCTGAAATTTGGTACATGGTGTTTGTATATGGTCTCTAATGACCATGCAAAAAGTGGTCCACATCGGTCCATAATTATATTTAGCCCTCTTATAAACCGATCACAAGATTTGAACTCCGGAGCCTCTTGGAAGACCAAAATTCATCTGATTCAGTTGAAATTTGGTACGTGGTGTTAATATATGACCTCAAACACCCATGGAAAAATTGGTCGAAATCGATCAATAATTATATATAGCCCCCATATAAACCGATCCCCAGATTTGACCTCCGGAGCCCCTTGGAGAGCAAAATTTATCCGAATCGGTTGAAATTTAGTACGTGATGTTAGTATATGGTATCCAACAACCATGCAGGAATTGGTTCATATCAGTCCATAATTATATATAGCCCCCATATAAACCGATCCCCAGATTTTACCTCCGGTGCCTTTTGGAGAAGCAAAATTCATCCTTTTGGAGAAGCAAAATTCATCATACTTGTTATACCCACCACCATAGAATGGTGACGGGGGTATAATAAGTTTGTCATTCCGTTTGTAACACATCGAAATATCGATTTCCGACTATATAAATTATATATATTCTTGATCAGGGAGAAATTCTAAGACGATATAACGATGTCCGTCTGTCCGTCTGTCTGTCTGTCTGTC
This sequence comes from Haematobia irritans, assembly GCF_050003625.1. Lineage (NCBI taxonomy): Eukaryota > Metazoa > Arthropoda > Insecta > Diptera > Muscidae > Haematobia > Haematobia irritans. Next base: position 167,730,675 of record NC_134400.1, read on the forward strand.
TGCCTGTCTGTCTGTTGTAATCACGCTACAGTCTTCAATAATGAAACAATCGTGCTGAAATTTTGCACAAGCTCGTCTTTTGTCTGCAGGCAGGTCAAGTTGGAAGATGGGCTATATCGGTCCAGGTTTTGATATAGTCCCCATATAAACCGACCTCCCGATTTGGGGTCTTGGGCTTATAGAAACCGCAGTTTTTATTCAATTTATCTGAAATTGGAAATCTAGAGGTATTCGAGGACCACAAATATGTGTGCCAAAAATTGTGAGTATCGGTCCATATTTTGGTATAGCCCCCATATAGACCGATCTCCCGATTTTATTTCTTGGGCTTATAGAAATCGCAGTTTTTATTAAATTTATCTGAAATTGGAAATATAGAGGTATTGTAGGACCACAAATACGTGTGCCAAAAATTGTGAGTATCGGTCCATATTTTGGTATAGCCCCCATATAGACTGATCTCCCGATTTGGGGTCTTGGGCTTATAGAAACCGTAGTTTTTATCCAATTTGTCTGAAATTGGAAATCTAGAGGTATTTTAGGACCATAAAGAGGTGTGCCGAAAATGGTGAGTATCGGTCCATATTTTGGTATAGCCCCCATATAGATCGATTTCCCAATTTTACTTCTTGGGCTTCTAGAATCCGAAGTTTTTATCCTATTTGCCTGAAATTGGAAATCTAGAGGTATTTTCGGGTCACAAAGAGGTGTGCCGAAAATGGTGAGTATCGGTCCATATTTCAGTATAGCCCCCATAAGAACGATCTCCCGATTTAACTCCTTGGGTTTCTAGAAACCGTAGTTTTTATCTGATATGCCTGAAATTGTAAATATTCTGGTATTTTAGGCTCACAAAAACGTGTATCGGATTAAGTTTTTATCGGTCCATTTGGTAATGCCTCCATATAGACCGACTTCACTTCTTGAGTCTGTAGAAGGCGCACTGATCATGAAAATTGCTTGAAACTCAATGTAAAATTTCCAGATTTTACTTCTACAGATTTAAGATTTCAAATCAAGACGTTATTTTATAATTTTCTTGCACACTTACAAGAGATGTTAATGATTCCTCTAAAACTCAAACAAAAATGGTTCTTATAAATCCAGAATCTGATATAGTCTTCATAGGTGAAATCTTTAAATTTATCTTCGGGAAGTGTCCTCAAGTCCTCAAGCCCTCATGAAATTTCAAAGGAAACCCTAATATTTGGTTCATGGTGGTGGGTACATAAGATTCGGCCTGGCCGAACTTACGGCCGTATATACTTGTTTTTTAGTTGTGCTTGTGCTAACAGCATGTAGAAAACAAGTAAGCAAAGTATAAAGTTGGGCGAGATTGACTACACCAATTTGTAGATCTACATTTTCGATACCATATAAAATCCGTCAAATGTGTTGGGTGTTATATATAAACGTTTTTGTTCTCATATACATACATTTACAGCTGACTCGATATGGACAAATATTGTTAGACTTTTACAAAATCTATAGACTTAAAATTTAAGTCGGCTTAAAAAAAATGTTAGAAAAAAATATGGGAAACATTTACATCTGAAGCAATTTCTAGGAAACTTCGCAAAAGTGTATTTATGATTTATCGGTCGATTTGTAGTAGTAGTATAGAAAAATTGAAGTTATTTTTATAAGTTTTCGACTTAGAAGTGACGATTTTACAAGAAATTTTTGTATTTTGGCCATTATATGGCTTTGCACTTATATGGCTTCAAAAACCAGAATTTTGCCCTGATTTGCTTCAAATTTTCCAAAAGGAGTGCGTTTAATAGTATGGTTAACTGTGCCAAATTTGTTTGAACTCGGTTCAGATTTAGATATAGCTCCCATATATATATTTCGTCCGATTTGCACAAAAGTCAGAGTTGAAGCCTGATTTGCTTCAAATTGTGTATATATACGCCAGAGTTGAGTAGAATATTTCATATTTTAGACCCATTTTCAATGGGAGTTTCCTTCAGTATATGCTTTTTGATGTAATTGGTTCAGATTTCGTAGTCATATTTCAGACTGTAATACCACACTTTCCACAAAACGGTCGAGTTTTAAATAAACTAGGCCGAATAATATATCACAACCAATTGACCACATATAATGCCGAGATTTAACCAATATCCTTGTGAAAGCGCCACTGTAGCAAAAATTTTAAATATTACTTAAATTTTCCTTTATCTCGAATACGTATTTCTCGCTCGATAAATCGTAAATATTATTTCGTACAATTGCATTAAAATTGCTCTAGCTTTATATTTCCCATATTTTGTAACTAACATTGTGTTTCATTCCAGGGTGTCAGCCGATTTAAATTTTAATTCTAGAGATTTTATAGAAGTACAACAAATTGTCACCATATTGTATATAAATTATATAAATATTTCTAATAAAAGCCTTCATAATAACTCCCAACAAATTTGAACGATTTGAAATGGTAACACAAATTTTTGGTCTACATAGAGGTGAAGGGTATAATATAGTCGGCCCCGCCCGACTTTAGACTTTACTTACTTGTTTTTTACTAACATTGTGTTCCACCTTAGTGCATTAGCCGACTTAAAATTTAAGTCTATAGATTTTGTAGAATTTCTATCAAATTCTGTCCAGATCGAGTGATATTTAAATGTATGTATTTGGGACAAACCTTTATATATAGCCCCCACCACATTTGACGGATGTGATATGGTATCGAAAATGTAGATCTACAAAGTGGTGCAGGGTATAATATAGTAGGCCCCGCCCGACATTAGACTTTCCTTACTTGTTTATTTTAAATCTGAAGATTCAATATTTCAGTTAATTTAAGAAGGATTTCTTTAAATGTGTTTCTTTATTTTAAGGAAAATTTTACGTAGTTAAAAGACATGCGACTTTATGGAGGGACGCAAATTTACAAAATTTGTGTCCTAAATCTAATGAAAAAAATTTTTGAAGTAAAGATTATAAACTTTGTTTTAATTAAAATGTCATTATTTTAAAGAAATTTGTCCTTAGTATTTTGTAAATTGCGCATCCTAAAATTTAGGTTGCATTATCTTTAATATCACGTAAATAATTTTTTCAATGTAGGTTGCCTTATTTCCATATACACCTACGTATTTACGTCATTGGCCATAGCTGCCTATTGCGTTCAATGCAAGTCTTCGGCAATGGAATTGACGTCAATACAGCAGCAATGAATATTTTCAACTTGATATTTTCCAATATACATACATATGTATTTTTATTCAATACTCGAAACTTTATGGTTTTAAGTTTTGACGTGTATTCTATTCCTGGAATAGATACAATAAGGATAATTTTGTCATTGTATACGACAGCTTTAATGTTAATGAAATGCAATTATGAGGTTGAATCTCGACCATACCAAGGATGTTGCTGCTGTTATTGCAAATAAACCAAATACTTTATTTTTTGTTGGGAACACAATTTAAAAATGCGGTATTTCTCAAATATTTGAGAATTTATTCCGAAACATCTTAATCGAAATATTGAAAAACATATTATGGTGAGGACAACGATTTCATGTCCTTAAAATATTAATGCAAATTTTGCTTAGCGTAGAAGACGCATTTCTCCAATATAAAGTGTTTAATTTTGGAGCTTTTTCAGTGGCTGAATGCGCTGGGGTGAAGATATGTCACCACTTGGGAAAGACAACTAGTGGACTGTAAGATGATTAAATGCAGATTTGGCGGGAATGGTCTGGTTATAGCAATCACTGTAGATGTGACATAAATTCTCAGTCCGAGAAGTTATGTCCAAATGAGATTCATTCGTAAAAGACTAAAAACCAAAAAATGAAGTTAGTTAGTGTCACAAATAGATTATTTGGTTAGACGTTGCTCACCAGTTGAAGTGTGCGAAGTAAGTGCTGTTCGCATATACAGTCACTTACCAAGAAAAAAAAACTTTATTTGACATTTACTCGTATCTATAACTAGCTAGATATTACTCCATTATGAATTTCACTTAGTTTCAGTGTATCTTAAACTATGCAATCAATTCAAAATCTTAGTGTTCATTAATTCAGAATTTAAATTCAAATATATGAGATAAGAAAAATATATGATAAAATAAGTAAGGAAAGTCTAAAGTCGGGCGGGGCCGACTATATTATACCCTGCACCACTTTGTAGATCTTAATTTTCGATACCATATCACATCCGTCAAATGTGTTGGGGGCTATATATAAAGGTTTGTCCCAAATACATACATTTAAATATCACTCGATCTGGACAGAATTTAATAGACTTCTACAAATCTATAGACTCAAAATTTAAGTCGGCTAATGCACTAGGGTGGAACACAATATTAGTAAAAAACAAGTATATACGGCCGTAAGTTCGGCCAGGCCGAATCTTATGTACCCTCCACCATGGATTGCGTAGGAACTTCTACTAAAGGCTGTCATCCACAATCGAATTACTTGGGTTGCGATAACACTTGCCGATGGCAAGGTATCGTAAAACTTTTTAACACTGTCTTCTAAATTGTAAGTTAGTCCATAAAGGGTATATATTAAACAAAAAAAAGGCCGATTAAGTACGTATATAATTCAGTTTGACAAAATTTTCTATAGAAATAAAATTTTGTTGTTGTTTTTTATTTCAGCTTAAAACCATACATTGACTAAACTACAAGAGTAGCTTAACCAACAGAGGAAAAGAATGTTTGTCAAATTTATTTGGGCAAAGCCCTATAGACTGCAAGATGGTTGGATGGACGCACGTTTCGGAATTACCACATTCCTCATCAGCATACTCTACTTGCAGCAAAACTATCAACCAATTATCAGAATAAATTCAGGCAGTTTATTAAACCCAACAAAAACCACACTTGAACCCTCCGAAAAAAGGTTTTACATTGATAGCCGGCTTATGCCGAAATAAATTCGAAACAAACATATCTCTTTTCCTATGCCACTGTCAAATCATCGATTTGAATTCACATGGCTGGGTTTATTTTGAGCGTGCCTCCTCTTCTTTTTTATTTGTTTTGTTTTGTTATTGTTGGTTTTGTTCTTTAAGCATTGTTGTTGTTTTTTATTTCAGCTTAAAACCATACATTGACTAAACTACAAGAGTAGCTTAACCAACAGAGGAAAAGAATGTTTGTCAAATTTATTTGGGCAAAGCCCTATAGACTGCAAGATGGTTGGATGGACGCACGTTTCGGAATTACCACATTCCTCATCAGCATCCTCTACTTGCAGCAAAACTATCAACCAATTATCAGAATAAATTCAGGCAGTTTATTAAACCCAACAAAAACCACACTTGAACCCTCCGAAAAAAGGTTTTACATTGATAGCATAAGCCGGCTATCAATGTAATATTATTGTATGTAATCAATGTAATATATTAATGCTTAAAGAACAAAACCAACAATAACAAAACAAAACAAATGAAAAAGAAGAGGAGGCACGCTCAAAATAAACCCAGCCATGTGAATTCAAATCGATGATTTGACAGTGGCATAGGAAAAGAGATATGTTTGTTTCGAATTTATTTCGGCATAAGCCGGCTATCAATGTAAAACCTTTTTTCGGAGGGTTCAAGTGTGGTTTTTGTTGGGTTTAATAAACTGCCTGAATTTATTCTGATAATTGGTTGATAGTTTTGCTGCAAGTAGAGGATGCTGATGAGGAATGTGGTAATTCCACGCAGAGAAGAAACATGATTGCCACAATCATATTCGAAGAGCAAAATAATATGATAGCAGCTATTTTTGCGGCGACCATGTAACATTTTAACCTGCAACCATGTTGGCTCAGTGAACATGGTTCTAAGAAAAATACAATTGTCCTCATCTAAATTGTTATTATATTGATAAAAAGAATTTTGTTTCCATTAAAAGACAATGGTCACGATCTAAAATGTTATGTTATTCGTCAAAAATGTTTTTCTTCTAGTTAAAAGAACATGGTCACAACCTAAAATGTTTTGATTTTTATGAAAAAACTTTTTTCGTCGTCGAAAAAAGGACGCCACTTGAGAAAAGAAAACACAAAATCAACTTTATTTATTTGTTTTTATTTATTTATAAACTAATTCATTGTTTATTTGTATTTATAATGTCGTGCAAGCAAACTTCACATATTTTTACACACTCTAGTTTGGTTCAATTTCAACAATAAGTAATCATTCCATATTTACTTCGTGCCCATCAAATGTACAAACGCAGACATCATATAACTGCAAATAAAAATAAATTATACCATATATCAAAATGCAGAACAAAAACCAGGTATATTTTTTTCAATTACACTTTCCTTTTTTATATTCACATAAAACCACGTGCCATTTCTGAATAAATAAATTAACACAAAACACAATAATTCCGTATTCTCCGTCCATTCCAAGAAACAATCAACACACGACTGACGCGCAAAATGAAAATCGTGTGTACCTGCTCAATGTTTTTATAAAATTCTTGTCGCTGCAAAAAAATTAAAAAATTAAATGGTCACGAAAACAATGTACATGGTCTTTATGGCCATGTAATGGTTGTAGACATGTCTATACGTAAACTATAAAAATATTTTTTTCTCTGCAAAAAAGTCAAAAAATTGAATGGTCAGATACATGATTTTCCTGACCATATAATGGTCTCAAATTCTATCATTTAAATAATAGAACATGTTTGCGGCAGTTGAGAACCATTTAAATGCTTATTGCCAACATATATTTTTCTCCGCTCGAAAATTATTTTTACAAAGACAAAATACATGGTTTTCGCGACAATTACATACTCTAAATAAGCATTAAATGGATGCGGCAACCATGTCCAAACATGTTTTTTCTGTGCGTGTCCGAAACGTGCGTCCATCCAACCATCTTGCAGTCTATAGGGCTTTGCCCAAATAAATTTGACAAACATTCTTTTCCTCTGTTGGTTAAGCTACTCTTGTAGTTTAGTCAATGTATGTTTTAAGCTGAAATAAAAAACAACAACAATGCTTAAAGAACAAAACCAACAATAACAAAACAAAACAAATAAATAAAATTTTGACAAAATTTTCTATAGAAATAAAAACTTGACAAAATTTTCTATGGAAATAAAATGTTGACAAAATTTTCTATGGAAGTAAAATGTTGACAAAACTTTCTATAGCAATAAAATTTTGACAAAATTTTCTATAGAAATAAAATGTTGACAAAATTTTCTATAGAAATAAAATGTTGACAAAATGTTCTATAGAAATAAAATGTTGACAAAATTGTCTATAGAAATAAAATGTTGACAAAATTTTCTACAGAAATAAATTTTTTACAAAATTTTCTATAGGAATAAAATTTTGACAAAATTTTCTATGGTAATAAAATGTTGACAAACATTGCTATAGAAATAAATTTTTTACAAAACTTTCTATAGAAATGAAATTTTGACAAAATTTTCTATAGTAATAAAATTTGACAATTGTTATATGGCTGTTAGAGGCCATATACTAACGAAATGTACCAAATTTCAACCGCATCGGATGACTTTTGCTCCTCCAAGAGGCTCCGGAGGTCAAATCTGGGGATCGGTTTATATGGGAGCTATATATAATTATGGACCGATATAGACCAATTTTTGCATGGTTGTTAGAGACCATATACTAACACCGCGTACTAAATTTCAATTGGATCGGATGAATTTTGCTCATCCAAGAGGCTCCAGAGTTCAAATCTGGGGATCGGTTTATATGGGAGCTATATATAATTATGGACCGATATGGACCAATTTTTGCATGCTTGTTAGAGACCGTATACTAACATCAGGTACCCAATTTCAAACGGATCGGATGAATTTTGCCCCTCCAAGAGGCTCCGGAGGTCAAATCAGGGGATCGGTTTATATGGGAGCTATATATAATTATGGACCGATATGGACCAGTTTTTGCATGGTTATTAGAGACCATATACTAACACCACGTACCAAATTTCAATCGGGTAGGATGAAGTTTGCTCCTCCAAGAGGCTCCGGAGGTCAAATCAGGGGATCGGTTTATATGGGAGCTATATATAATTATGGACCGATATGGACCAGTTTTTGCATGGTTGTTAGAGACCATATACTAACACCACGTACCAAATTTCAATCGGGTAGGATGAAGTTTGCTCCTCCAAGAGGCTCCGGAGGTCAAATCTGGGGATCGGTTTATATGGGAGCTATATATATTTATGGACCGATATGGACCAATTTTGGCATGGTGGTTAGAGACCGTATACTAACATCAGGTACCAAATTTCAACCGGATCGGATGAATTTTGCCCCTCCAAGAGGCTCCGGAGGTCAAATCTGGGAATCGGTTTATATGGGGGCTATATATAATTATGGACCGATATGGACCAATTTTTGCATGGTTGTTAGAGACCGTATACTTAGACCACGTACCAAATTTCAACCGGATCGGATGAATTTTGCTGCTCCGGAAGGCTCCGCAAGCCAAATTTGGGGATCGGTTTATATGGGGGCTATACGTAAACGTGGGCCGATATGGCCCATTTTCAATACCATCCGACCTACATCAATAACAACTACTTGTGCCAAGTTTCAAGTCGATAGCTAGTTTCGTTCGGAAGTTAGCGTGATTTCCACAGACGGACGGACAGACGGACAGACGGACAGACGGACATGCTTAGATCGACTCAGAATTTCACCACGACCCAGAATATATATACTTTATGGGGTCTTAGAGCAATATTTCGATGTGTTACAAACGGAATGACAAAGTTAATATACCCCCATCCGATGATGGAGGGTATAAAAATATGTGAAACATTTAAATCTGAAGCAATTTTAAGGAAATTTGCAAAAGTTTATTTATGATTTATCGCTCGATATATATGTATTAGAAGTTTAGGAAAATTAGAGTCGATTTTACAACTTTTCGACTAAGCAGTGGCGATTTTACAAGGAAAATGTTGGTATTTTGACCTTTTTGTCGAAATCAGAAAAACATATATATGGGAGATATATCTAAATCTGAACCGATTTCAACCAAATTTGGCACACATAGCTACAATGCTAATTTTACTCCCTGTGCAAAATTTCAACTACATCGGAGCAAAAAATTGGCCTCTGTGGTCATATGAGTGTAAATCGGGCGAAAGCTATATATGGGAGATATATCCAAATCTGAACCGATTTCAACCAAATGTGGCGCGCATAGCAACAATGCTAATTCTACTCCCTGTGCAAAATTTCAACTAAATCGGAGTTAAAAATTTGCCTCTGTGGACATATGAGTGTAAATCGGGCGAAAGCTATATATGGGAGCTATATCTAAATCTGAACCGATTTGGCTGATATTTTGCAAGTTTTTCGAGACTCATAAAATATTCGGATGTACGGAATTTGAGGAAGATCGGTTGATACACACGCCAATTATGACCAGATCGGTGAAAAATATATAAATGGGAGCTATATCTAAATCTGAACCGATTTTTTCCAAAATCAATAGGGATCGTCTTTGAGCCGAAACAGGACCCTATACCTAATTTTAGGACAATCGGACTAAAACTGCGAGCTGTACTTTGCACACAAAAATACATCAACAGACAGACAGACAGACAGACGGACATCGCTAAATCGATTCAGAATTTAATTCTAAGACGATCGGTATACTAAACGATGGGTCTCACACTTTTCCTTCTTGGCGTTACATACAAATGCACAAACTTATTATACCCTGTACCACAGTAGTGGTGAAGGGTATAAATAGGTAAAAGAAACAAATATGAACATAAACAAGTATAAACGGCCGTAAGTTCGGCCAGGCCGAATCTTATGTACCCTCCACCATGGATTGCGTAGAAACTTCTACGAAAGACTGTCATCCACAATCGAATTACTTGGGTTGTGGTATCTTAAATCGTTTTCTAAATTGTGAGTTAGTCCATACATTAGACAAAAAAATATGTGTAAGTAAGTCTACAAATAATTACGAATCGATGTGGACTTTTGCACGGTACGTAGGGAGCCAGAATTGAAATATGGGGGTCGCTTATATGGGGGCTATATACAATTATTGATATGGACCAATTTTTGTGTGATTGGGGATCGATTTATCTGAGGGCTATATACAACTATAGACCGATATGGACCTAGTTAGGCATGGTTGTTAACGGCCATATACTAGCACAATTTCAACTGACTCGGAAGAAATTTGCTCCTCCAAGAGGCTCCAAAACCAAATCTCGGGATCGGTTTATATGGGGGCTATATATAATTGTGGACTGATATGGACCACTTTTGGCATGGTTGTTAAATATCATATACTACCACCACGTACAAAATTTCAACCAGATCGGATGAATTTTGCTTCTCCAAAAGGCACCGGAGGTCAAATCTGGGGATCGGTTTATATGGGTGCTATATATAATTATGGACTGACATGAACCAATTCCTGCATGGTTGTTGGATACCATATACTAACATCACGTACCAAATTTCAACCGAATCGGATGAATTTTGCTCTTCCAAGGGGCTCCGGAGGTCAAATCGGGGGATCGGTTTATATGGGGGCTATATATAATTATGGACCGATTTCGACCAATTTTTGCATGGGAGTTTGAGGCTATATACTACCACCATGTACCAAATTTCAGCCGAATCGGCTGAAATTTGCTTCTATTAGAGGCCTCGCACGCCAAATCGGGGGATCGGTTTATATGGGGGCTATATATAATTATGGACCGATGTGGACCAATTTTTGCATGGTTGTTAGAGACCATATACTAACACCATATACCAAATTTCAGCCGGATCGGATGAAATTTGCTTCTCTTAGAGGCCTCGCAAGCCAAATCGGGGGATCGGTTTATATGGGGGCTATATATGATTATAGACCGATGTGGGCCAATTTTGGCATGGTTGTTAGAGACCATATACTAACACCATGTACCAAATTTCAGCCGGATCGGATGAAATTTGCTTCTCTTAGAGGCCTCGCAAGCCAAATCGGGGGATCGGTTTATATGGGGGCTATATATAATTATGAACCGATGTGGACCAATTTTTGCATGGTTGTTAGAGACCATATACTAACACCATGTACCAAATTTCAGCTGGATCGGATGAAATTTGCTTCTCTTAGAGGCCTCGCAAGCCAAATTTGGGGGTCCGTTTATATGGGGGCTATATATAATTATGGACCGATGTGGACCAATTTTTGCATGGTTGTTAGAGACCATATACTAACACCATGTACCAAATTTCAGCCGGATCGGATGAAATTTGCTTCTCTTAGAGGCCTCGCAAGCCAAATTTGGGGGTCCGTTTATATGGGGGCTATACGTAAAAGTGGACCGATATGGCCCATTTGCAATACCATCCGACCTACATCAATAACAACTACTTGTGCCAAGTTTCAAGTCGATAGCTTGTTTCGTTCGGAAGTTAGCGTGATTTCAACAGACGGACGGACGGACGGACGGACGGACGGACATGCTCAGATCGACTCAGAATTTCACCACGACCCAGAATATATATACTTTATGGGGTCTTAGAGCAATATTTCGATGTGTTACAAACGGAATGACAAAGTTAATATACCCCCCATCCTATGGTGGAGGGTATAATAATAATTGTCTTGTCTAATATTTGAATATAAGATATAAAGTTTTTTTCCTTTTCCAAAAGCCGACAAAACTTTTCAATGCCATTATAGTTAAGTGATTGGACTTAAACTGGGTACACACAAAAAATAACTGCAAATAAATATTAACAACTTTATTTGTATGTAAAATCTGCTGATGCTCAACAAATTTGTCTATTGAATATGAGGCATTTATTGTTGAAATGTGTTTGTAGATGCTTGACAGAGGAAATAATAGAAATATTCTGAATTTTCAACAAATTGTTTTGTTGCGAAATTAGTTGACTGCTATCGATATGAAAACAACAACAAAAATGCAAGACTGGTAACGCGCCCATCGCTGAGAATATGTACGAAATAATTCTGTCAATTTTAGTTTCAATTTAATTTTTTGTCAATACACCAATAAATTTGTTGCAGGTCATTGATAGACTCCAACAAACCACATACATATTTTTTTGGTTCAAATTCAAAAATATTTGTTGAGGATTAAACGTAACGTTCAACAACAAATATTTTGTACTGTTGGATGTTCAACAAATTACTTACAAATTATGTTATTTAGAACACAAATTATTCGTTGCTTTCTGATGGTAATGATTGCTAACAACTTTTTTGTAATAATGGTTATTAAAAGTACAAATTAGTTTGTTGCAGGAAAATTAACAAATTTTGTTATTGGTTTTCCAACAAAAGTTATTGGTTCTCAAATTTATTTTTATCTGTGTATCTTCACATGAAAAAATCGTTTGACTATGGTCAAATTGGGTTTAATAATTCAGAAAATTATTGAAATCGTCTTTAAATTTGTTGACATTTTGTATCTCAACTACACTGAAAAAAATATTGAACTAATATGGAAGATTATGCAACTTAAATTTTAGCACTCGAAATTTACGCATTGTTAAGGATAAAATTCTTTAAAATAATGATATTTTAATTAAAATAAAGTTTATAATACTTGCTTCAACAATCTTATACCCTCCACCATAGGATGGGGGTATATTAACTTTGTCATTCCGTTTGTAACACATCGAAATATTGCTCTAAGACCCCATAAAGTATATATATTCTGGGTCGTGGCGAAATTCTGAGTCGATCTGAACATGTCTGTCTGTTGAAATCACGCTAACTTTCGAACGAAACAAGCTATCGACTTGAAACTTGGCACAAGTAGTTGCTATTGATGTAGGTCGGATGGTATTGCAAATGGGCCATATCGGTTCACTTTTACGTATAGCCCCCATATAAACGGACCCCCAATTTTGACTTGCGAATCCTCTAAGAGAAGCAAATTTCATCCGATCCGGCAGAAATTTGGTACATGATGTAAGTATATGGTATCTGATGACCACGCAAAAATTGGTCAACATCGGTCCATAATTATATATAGCCCCCATATAAACCGATCACCAGATTTGACCTCCGGAGCCCCTTGGAGATTTGGCTTGCGATTGCTCTAAGAGAAGTAAATTTTATCCGATCCAACTGAAATTTGGTATATGGTGTAAGCAAAAATTGGTCCACATCGGTCCATAATTATATATAGCCCCCATATAAACCGATCACCAAATTTGACCTCCGGAGCCTCTAAGAGAAGCAAATTTTATCCGACCCGGCTGAAATTTGGTACATGGTGTTAATATATGGTCTCTAACAACCATGTAAAAATTGGTCCACATCGGTCCATAATTATATATAGCCCCCATATAAACCGATCACCAGATTTGACCTCCGGAGCCCCTTGGAAGGGCAAAATTCATCCGATTCGGTTGAAATTCAGTACGTGATGTTAGTATATGGTATCGAAAAACCATGCAGGAATTGGTTCATATCAGTCCATAATTATATATAACCCCCATGTAAACCGATCCCCAGATTTGACCTCCGGTGCCTTTTGGAGAAACAGAATTCATCCGATCTGGTTGAAATTTGGTACGTGGTGGTAGTATATGATATTTAACAACCATACCAAAAGTGGTCCATATCAGTCCATAATCATATATAGCCCCATATAGGCCGATCCTGAGATTTGGTTTTGGAGCCTCGTGGATTAACAAATTTCATCCGAGTCAGCTGAAATTTGGTACATTGTGCTAGTATATGGCCGTTAACAACCATGCCTAACTAGGTCCATATCGGTCTATAGTTATGTGTAGCCCTCAGATAAATCGATCCCCAATCACATAAAAACTGGCCCATATCAATTTCATAATTGTATATAGCCCCCATATTTCAATTCTGGCTCCCTATATACCGTGCAAAAGTCCATATCGATTCGATATTATTTGGAGACTTACCTACACATACATTTTTTGCCTAATATATACCACGTATGGACTAACTCACAATTTAGAAAACGATTTAAGATACCACAACCCAAGTAATTCGATTGTGGATGACAGTCTTTCGTAGAAGTTTCTACCCTATCCATGGTGGAGGGTACATAAAATTCGGCCTGGCCGAACTTACTTGTTTAGGTTTAGAATGGAATAACGGTTGACAAAGTTTGTAGAATTCTACAAAAAGTATAGATTTCTTACTGTTTACGATATTGGTAGAATTTTTTTATATATTAAATAGATTTTCTATAGAAATACAATTTTGACAAAAGTTTCTGTATAAATAAAATTTTGACAAAATTTTCTGTATAAATAAAATTTTGATAAAATTTTCTTTATAAGTAAAATTTTGATAAAATTTTCTATAGAAATAAAATTTTTGACAAAATTTTCTATAGAAATAAAATTTTGACAAAATTTTCTATAGAAGTAAAATTTTAACAAAATTTTCTATAGAAGTAAAATTTTAACAAAATTTTCTATAGAAATAACATTTTGATAGAACCGTCTGTAGAAATAAAATTTTGACAAAATTTACTATAGAAATAGAATTTTGACATCTTATAGCGATATGATATGTCATAGCGCCTAAAAATCATTTTCGGCGATAGATACTTTGGGGGATATGACCGTTGGGGGATTTGATTTTCCATCGTAATCGCGAATTAACTTTTTTTCGCTTTAGATAAGGAGTTATGAGAGATTAGCAAAATAAGTTTGTCATCTATATTATAACCTATTTTTTTTTTTGAGATTCTGATGAAATTGTTGATTTTTTGGGCCCGATTACCAAATACAGTGAAACCTCTCAAATTTGGGGACGTTTGCTATATTATCGCATTAAAATTAACCTCTCATACCTAGAGAGGTATCCTCAAAGATGGGCAAAATTTAGGTGACCGTAAGTGTCCATCTTCAGAGGTTTAACTGTATCCTCCTTTAGTACACGCAAAAAAATAATTCTTTCCTCCCAAACGAAATTTTAGACAAACAAAGTTCGCTTCATATTTGCTTTTCGCTGTAAGGAAGTGTATTTGGAAGAAAAGTATATACTTTTTGTGATAAACATTTATTCTTTTCCAGGATGTAACAACAATTTCTTAAAGACTAACTAAAAAAAAAATTTCTTGCTAATTGCGTTTTCCCTCACATCTTTCTCACATCCACGAGTTTTTTAGTTCTTAACACCTTTTCCTGTAATACCAACAATGTAGAAGAAATTATACGAATTTATAAATTTTTAAAATTTTTTTACCTTTCGCCTGGATGGAGAATCGAACCGCGGACCATGCACTTTGTAAGCCAACACACTAACCACTGGGCTATGTACCTGTTATGGTCATCAATAGATAATTATCCATATAAGTTATATTTATATAGCATAGCTTGCGGCGCCCACGAACCGAATAAACAAAGTTTATTTAACAGAAACAAACATTTAGTTTGGCACCGTGGAGCAGTGGTTGCTACGTCTGACTCTCATGCCAAGGGTCGTGGGTTCGATCCCTGCTTCGACCAATGTTTTTTTCTTGTTTTTTTACATACATTCTACATATGTTCGGAAAATTTCGAAAAAATGTTCAACATTACATTGTACTATATTAAATTTTGAACTGTAAAATGTGTTTTATTAAAGACCAAAAGTCAGAAAAGAACAGTGTTTGATATAAACGAAATTGACACTGTTGTTGTTTCAAAAATAACTTTTTTTATTGAAAAAATAAAAACTTTGTAACAAACGAATTTTTTTGGTGATAAAAGTTTAAAATTTTCGAAGCAATTCAAAAAACTCTAACAAAAGAAAAACGTTTTCGGTACACGTTTTCCAAACGTTTTTTTTTTCTTTGCGTGTATGCATTCGATTTTTTCAGAATTTATATGCAATTTTGCATTTTTGGCGACCACGAATTTATCTTTTTTTTACTCTAGGACGCATTGTTAAGGAGATATATTTGCAAAATAAACATTTTGCATAAAAAAATCCTATTTTCAAGAATACAGTTTTTTTTATACCCTCCACCATAGGATGTGGGGAATATTAACTTTGTCATTCAGTTTGTAACACATCGAAATATTGCTCTAAGACCCCACAAAGTATATAAATGTATTCTGGGTCGTGGTGAAATTCTGAGTCGATCTATGCATGTCCGTCCGTCCGTCTGTTGAAATCACGCTAAATTCCGAACGAAACAAGCTATCGACTTGAAACTTGGCTTAAGTAGTTGTTATTGATGTAGGTCGGATGCTATTGAAAATGGGCCATATCGGACCACTTTTACGTATAGCACCCATATAAACCGACGCTCAGATTTGGCTTGCGGAGCCTCTTGGATGAGCAAAATTCATCCGATCCGTTTGAAATTTGGTACATGATGTTAGTATATGGTCTCTAACAAGCATGCAAAAATTCGTCCATGTCGGTCCATAATTATATATAGCCCCCATATAAAGCCAGATTTGGCTTGCGGAGCCTCTAAGAGAAGCAAAATTCACCCGATCTGGTTGAAATTTGGTACATGGTGTTAGTATATGGTCTCTAATAACCATGCAAAAATTGGTCCATACCGGTCTTAATTATATATAACCCCCATTTACACCGATCCCCAGATTTGACCTCTGGTTGGAGGACCAAAATTCATCGGATCCGGTTATAATTTGGTACGTGGTGAAATTTGGTACATTGTGCTATTATATGGCCGCTAACAACCATGCCGGAATTTGTCCATATCGGTCTATAGTTATATATAGCCGATCCCCAAAAATAATCTACAAAAATTTTATTTCTATAGATAATTTTGTCAAAATTTTATTACTATAGAAAATTTTGTCAACATTTTATTACTACAGAAAATTTTATCAAGATTTTATTTCTATAGAAAATTTTGTCAAGATTTTATTTCTATAGAAAATTTGGTCAAGATTTTATTTTTATAGAAAATTTTGTCAAAATTTTATTTCTATAGAAAATTTTGTCAAACTGAATTATATACTTATTTAATCGGCCTGTTTTGTTTAATATATACCCCGTATGGACTAACTTACAATTGAGAAGACGGTGTTAAGAAGTTGTAAGATACCTTGCCATCGGCAAGTGTTACCGCAGCCCAAGTAATTCGATTGTCGGCCTGGCCGAACTAACGGCCGTTTATACTTGTTTTATTTTGGAATTTCCAGTACTTTATTTGTCCCAAGGTTAGGTTAGATTAGGTTAGGTGGCAGCCCGATGTATCAGGCTCACTTAGACTATTCAGTCCATTGTGATATCACATTGGTGAACTTCTCTCTCATCACTGAGTGCTGCCCGATTCCATGTTAAGCTCAATGACAAGAGACCTCCTTTTTATAGCCGAGTCCGAACGGCGTTCCACATTGCAGTGAAACCACATAGAGAAGCTTTGAAACCCTCAGAAATGTCACCAGCATTACTGAGGTGGGATAATCTAATAATTTGTCCCTAATGTGTTTTAACCACGTTACATTTCAGAAAATTTAAATTTATTGCGAAAAAAAAATTAATGTTATAGGAAGAACTTTCAAATTTGTTTGCTGCGTTGTCTTAAATCATAATAAACGGTACCTAAACATCATAGGTTAAAGTTTTGGCCTTAACTAATTCGTTAATGTCTTATATAGGTCTTTTGCACATAATCTGATTTTCTTGAAGCCAATTGGTATGCTTCCGTTTCGTTTTATCCAACAAGTGATTCAATGGCAAAAACTTTTCCACTTAAATCGGCTAAAATGTTGTTTTGCCTAAAAACAAGAAAAGCTCAGAAACTTCATCACTTCATGGAACATTAAAAATAATCGGGGTATTATTAGAAGTAGAACAACAATTGGCAACTATTAACACTCAACTGAAAATTGCCATCAGTGATTACATATTGGTTTTGTAACTAATTTTCTATAGAAGAAGAAAAAAAAAAACAAGTATATACGGCCGTAGGTTCGGCCAGGCCGAAGCTTATGTACCCTCCACCATGGATTGCGTAGAAACTTCTTCTAAACACTGCCATCCACAATCGAATTACTTGAGTTGCGGTAACGCTTGTCGATGGCAAGGTATCTTAAAACCTCTTAACACTGTCTTTTAAATTGTAAGTAAGCCCATACATGGTATAGTAGTATTAGTATGCTTTATTTAAATTTCATTAAATTACAATTCAAATATTTGAATAAAAGTAAGCAATATATGTAAATATGTATAATCTAAATATAAGAAAGATAGGATTCATTCGACTATGACCTTAAGTCGTCAGTCTTTTATAATATTTTACATAAAATTTTGAAGATATACATATTTTGATTTATAAGTTGTATTCACTTAGTAGATACGTTCCATATTGAGTACATACTCTAATAAAAGAAGCTAAATTTTTCCAGCTAATTATAAACCCATTTAGTATTGATATAAGTTCATGCTCTTCATGCTCTTTGGAAGTACATTTTTCTGAATTCCTTTAGGGCTGGACATCGGCCTAGAAAATGTAGTATATTTTCTGTCTCATTTAAATTAAACATAGAGCAATTCGTATTACCACCCATGCGAAAGGTTCTGCCATACATGGTATATACTAAATCAAAAAAACCGATTAAATACGTCTATAATTCAGTTTGACAAAATTTTCTATAGAAATACAATTTTGACAAAGTTTTCTATAGAAATAAAGTTTGGACAAAATTTTCTATAGAAATGAAATTTTAAAAAAATTTTCTATAGAAATAAAATTTTAAGAAAATTTTCTATAGAAACGAAAATTAACAAAATTTTCTATAGAAATAAAATTTTGACAAAAATTTCTGTAGAAATAAAATTTTGACAAAATTTTCTATAGAAATAAAATTTAGATAGATTATTTTCGGCTCGAGTGGCAACCATGATCATGAACCGATGTGGACCAATTTTTTGTGATTGGAGATCGGCTATATATAACTATAGACCGATATGGACCAATTTTTGCATGTTCCACATTTGAACCGGATGAGATGAATTTTACTCCTCCAAGAGGCTCCGGAGGTCAAATATGGAGAACGGTTTATATGGGGGCTGTATATAATTATGGACCGATATGGACCAATTTTAGCATGGTTTTTAGAGACCATATACCAACACCATGTACCAAATTTCAGCCGGATCGGATGAAATTTGCTTCTCTTAGAGGCCTGGCAAGCCAAATCTGAGGGTCCGTTTATATTGGGGCTATACGTAAAAGTGCACCGATATGGCCCATTTGCAATATCGTCCGACCTACATCAATAACAAGTACTTATTTCAAGTTTCAAGTCGAGAGCTTGTTTCGTTCGGAAGTTAGCGTGATTTCAACAGACGGACGGACGGACATGTTTAGATCGACTCAGAATTTCACCACGACCCAGAATATATATATATATATATATATATATATATATATATATATATATATATATATATATATATATATATATATATATATATATATATATATATATATATATATATATATATATATATATATATATATATATATATATATATATATATATATATATATATATATATATATATATATATATATATATATATATATATATATATATATATATATATATATATATATATATATATATATATATATATATATATATATAACATACTTTATGGGGTCTTAGAGAAATATTTCGATGTGTTACAAACGGAATGACAACCCATCCTATGGTGGAGGGTATAAAAACAAAACAGAAATCATAATGTCTTCGATAAACAATATTGGTTATAAGTCTCATGTTCTGGACAACTACACTGAAAGAAGAGTTTTCTCTTGAAACTTAAATACTTTCTTTCAAACCAAATTAGAAAGATTAGATATAATCGTTTTTGTTTTTTTCTGTTGGGAAATATTTTTTCATTGTGCCTAACTATAACCCTTAACCCTTTCACTACCGAAATAAACCTAATGTTAAAAACTTTAATATTTCTTCTGTTTTGACTTTAACAGCATGTAGAACAAAAATTTTCATTTTGAAAGCTTACCTCAATTACTTCAAGAGCTATATAAGCTTGTTCTGAAAATTTGATTCTTGAATTGTGACCAAATACACCCTCAATCAAAAATCGCTTCTCTAACATATGTCCAAACATATTTAGGAGGAAGCACATATATTATTGGATACTGCCGAAATATTAATATGTTTGTTTTATGTGAACTATTATATGTTTGGAGGCATTGTGAGCCCAAAAATATTATATGCTTGGAAGAATTTTCCCCAAAGAAGATTGTGCTCATTCCCTCACATAATTTTCACTTCCACGAAATTTTTTAGTTCTTGGCACCTTTTTCTGTAATACAAACAATGTTGAAGAAATTATTCAATTTTATAAATTTTTTTTAAATTTTACCTTTCGCCTGGATGGAGAATCGAACCGAGGACCATACAGTTTATAAGCCAACATACTATCCACTGGGCTACGTAGCTGTTATAGTCACCAGTAGACAATTATCGTTATAAGTAACATTTATATAGCATAGTTTGCAGCGCCCACGAGCCCATGCAAACATAACATTATTTAACAGAAACATACATTGGACAATGGACTGAGCTTTTGGATAAAATGTTTTTTTATTGCAAAAATAACAATTTTGTGACAAAAAACTTTTTTTTTGGTATAAAAATTTGAAATTTTGGAAGGAATTCAAATACTCTAACAAAAGAAGACCGTGGAGTCGAGTATAAACATACATAAATAATTTTATAACATAAACATAAATTTATTTAGGCGTGAACACTTTTTTACTAGCATTTAATACCATTTTAAATGCATTTAAAATTATCGTGTTTTGTACTTAATTTCATTTTTACCTTAAGGCCGGACCCTGTTTTGTCTTTTACTGTTCTTTAATAATTCATTTTAAAGAAAATAAACTTTTTCAATTGTTTTAGCTGCAAAACTCTAACTCAATGCCAGCTTTTATATTCGAAGGTTTCCGTCAACTCCTCTTGGACTACTTATTAATAAAGAGGAACTAAACTTTGTTTTTATGCAATTTACTGTTTAATTTTTCACTCTTTCCTCCTTTTTTCATTTTACTTTCCCAACTCTAAAAAGAGTATAGTCCCCTTTCGTTATTTTTAATTATGAAGATCCCTTTACAATTTTTGTATATGTTCCACCGTATTTTAATTTCCTTTGCCTGCATATTTTGACTTACTCCTCGTACGTTCCGATTTCTTTTAACGAACCAAGAAAATAACTTGTGCCCATAATGCCAAAATGATAAACAAAACACATTTCCATACATACCCAGCAAAAAAAAATTGGAAGTTGTTCCACAAACATTTCTTTTAAAGCCCATCCCAGGATCCCCCATAGAGTTTCTTAAACTTTCGATGCAGTCCTTTTGGACAAGTCCACAAACATTTCTTCTAAAGCGCACCGTGGGATCCCCCAATGATTTTTTTTCCACTTCCGATGCAGCCCTTTTGGACAAGTGCACAAACATTTCTTCTAAAGCGCATCTTGGGATCCCCCAATGATTTGTTTCTACTTTTCATACCCGCTGGGATTTGAACCTGTGCCGTTTGACTTTTTCGCTTCCATGGAAGTTCTTTTGAGAAGATTTTGCAAATTACGAGAATTTTTAATTTTTTTGTTGATTTTATTGAAACAAATATATTTATTTTCGTATAAATATATATTTTTTTTCATTACACCCTCAAAAAAAATCGCTTCTTTAACATATGTTCCAAACATATTTTGCAGGAAGCATATATATTATTGGATACTGCCGAAACATTAATATGTTTGTTTTATGTGAACATATTATATGTTTGGAAGCATTTTGAGCCCAAAAATATTGTATGCTTGGAAGAATTTTTCCCAAAGACGATTGTGCTCATTCCCTAACATACTCGTTATTTTCACTTCCACGAAATATTTTCATTCTTGGCACCTTTTTCTGTAATAAAGGGTGATTCTTTTGAGGTTAGGATTTTCATGCATTAGTATTTGACAGATCACGTGGGATTTCAGACATGGTGTCAAAGAGAAAGATGCTCAGTATGCTTTGACATTTCATCATGAATAGACTTACTAACGAGCCACAACGTCGAATTTTCAGTGAATGGGCCCTAGAAAAGTTGGCAGAAAATCCGCTTTTTTATCGACAAATTTTGTTCAGCGATGAGGCTCATTTCTGGTTGAATGGCTACGTAAATAAGCAAAATTGCCGCATTTGGAGTGAAGAGCAACCAGAAGCCGTTCAAGAACTGCCCATGCATCCCGAAAAATGCACTGTTTGGTGTGGTTTGTACGCTGGTGGAATCATTGGACCGTATTTTTTTCAAAGATGCTGTTGGACGCAACGTTACGGTGAATGGCGATCGCTATCGTTCGATGCTAACAAACTTTTTGTTGCCAAAAATGGAAGAACTGAACTTGGTTGACATGTGGTTTCAACAAGATGGCGCTACATGCCACACAGCTCGCGATTCTATGGCCATTTTGAGGGAAAACTTCGGAGAACAATTCATCTCAAGAAATGGACCGGTAAGTTGGCCACCAAGATCATGCGATTTGACGCCTTTAGACTATTTTTTGTGGGGCTACGTCAAGTCTAAAGTCTACAGAAATAAGCCAGCAACTATTCCAGCTTTGGAAGACAACATTTCCGAAGAAATTCGGGCTATTCCGGCCGAAATGCTCGAAAAAGTTGCCCAAAATTGAACTTTCCGAATGGACCACCTAAGACGCAGCCGCGGTCAACATTTAAATGAAATTATCTTCAAAAAGTAAATGTCATGGACCAATCTAACGTTTCAAATAAAGAACCGATGAGATTTTGCAAATTTTATGCGTTTTTTTTAAAAAAAAAGTTATCAAGCTCTTAACAAATCACCCTTTACAAATAATGTTGAAGAAATTATTCACTTTTATAATTTTTTTAAATTTTACCTCCCGTCTGCACGGAGAATCGAACCGAGGACCATACAGTTTGTAAGCCAACACACTATCCACTGAGCTACGTAGCTGTTATAGTCACCAGCAAATAATTATCGTTATAAGTTACATTTATATAGCATAGTTTGCAGCGCCCACGAGCCCATGCAAACATAACATTATTTAACAGAAACATACATTTGTTTGCCACGTGGAGCAGTGGTTAGCATGTCTGCCTTGCATGCAAAGGGTCGTGGGTTCAATCCCTGCTCCGACCGAACACTTTTTTTTATTTAACTTTAAAACTTTGAAATGTGGGTTATTAAAGATTTATAGTCAGTAACAGTGCTTGATATAAACGAAATTGACTGATTTTTGGATAAAATATTATTTTTTTAAAGCAAAAATAACAATTTTGTAACAAAAAACTGTTTTTGGTACAAAACTTTAAAATTTGGTATTCAAAAACTCTAACAAAAGAAGAACGTGGAGTCGAGTATAAACATACATAAGTAATTTTATAATATAAACATAAATTTATTTAGGCGTGAACAGTTTTTTACTAGCATTTAACACCATCGCTCTAAAATGCCTTTTATTTTTCGTTAATAATTCATTTTAAAGAAAATAAACTTTTTAAATTGTTTTAGCTGCAAAACTCGAACTTAATGCCCGCTTTTATATTTGAAGGTGTCCGTCAACTCCTCGTGGACTACTTATTAATAAAGAGGAACTAAACTTTGTTTTTATATATTTTACTGTGTAATTTTTCACTATTTCCTCCTTATTTTATTTTACTGTCCCAACTCTAAAAAGAGTATAGTGCCCTTTCGTTATTTTTATGAAGACCCCTGATTTCTTTTAACGAACCAAGAAAAAAATTGTGCCCATAATGCCAAAATGATAAACAAAACACATGTCCACACATACATAAAATGCTGCGTTCAAGGCGAAAACATATGCTGTTTGTTTTTCAAATGTCTATTCTCTTGGTTCCGAATGTCCATTCTCTTTATTCAAATTAAATAATATTTAGACTTAAGCATATCAAATTTTTGGCCTTATCATAAAACAGTTTTCCGAAACAACATACAACATTCTTTCGCTGTGTTATGTTGATATCTTTTGTCAACTCTCCCGGTTCCCATCTCTATTTCTTTCTCTATACTCTCTCTGTCGCTTTGAATAAAATATCACAACATATGTATGTTTAGTCGAAATTTGTAAATTTATATATGTTTGCATTCACACATATGATTTTTATGAAACATTCATGCCCCAAACATAATATATTCTAACATATTAATATAGATGTCCCAAACATTTAGTGTTAGTTTAGGAACATTACATGTTTGCACTTAAATATATTGTGTTTTAAAATTGTACCCGAAACACATTTTGTTTATATCGGAACATATGAAAAACATATTTTTCTAAGAGTGTACAAATCAAGAGAATAGACATTTGAAAAAAAAAACAGAATGTGTTTTCGCCTTAAGAGCAGCATCTTATGTAACTACCCAGCAAAAAAAAGCTTCCAAAAAGTAGTTTGGATCCCCAATCTGTGATCCGAAAGTAGTGCAAACTTGGATCATCTCCAATGAATTTTGCATGGGCTTGTCATAGGACGGAAGTACTCCCTTTTGGGATCATTTGCATTACTTTAGAAGTTGTGCCCTGGAAGTTAATTTGAAACAACCAATTTCACTTTTTTTTTTTTCAACCATATGTTTTATTACACTATTATTTTCCTATTATCTTATTTTTACAATTTGAAAAACTTTTTCGCTCCGACCAGGGGTTGAACCTGGGTTTGCTGGCACCATAACAGAACGCCTAAGCACACTCAGCCACAAACGCCATTGAATATATAGCGTCGAAAGGTCAATTCAAATGTGTGTGATATGATCGTAATACGACACCAAAGAATAACATTCTAATTGCTTCTCGAGAAGTTCTTTATTAGTATGAACGAAAAAATAAGAAACGCAGGTTCAAATCTCACCAACGGCAATTTTTTTATCAAATATTTTTCTAAAAAATAACTTTTTTATATTATGCATCGTTGTTATTTTTTATTTTCGGCATATATTTTCGTATAAATATATTTTTTTCATTAGAAATCAACAAAAAATTAAAAATTCTCGTAATTTGCAAAATCTTCTCAAAAGAACTTCCATGGAAACGAAAAAGTCAAACGGCACAGGTTCAAATCCCAGCGGGGATGAAATTTATTTTTTATTATTATTTTTTTAACTTTTTTTATTAATTTTCTATTTTTTTTATTAGTTTTCTATTTTTTTTTTTAAATTTAATTGTCCAAAATTTGCACTTAAAATACCCTGATTACGTTCTTTCTAATACTTGTCCAAAAGGACTGCATCGAAAGTAGAAACAAATCATTGGGGGATCCCAAGATGCGCTTTAGAAGAAATGTTTGTGCACTTGTCCAAAAGGACTGCATCGGAAGTGGAAAAAATCATTAGGTGATCCCACGATGCGCTTTAGAAAAAATGTTTGTGGACTTGTCCAAAAGGACTGCATCGGAAGTTGAAGAAACTCGATGGGGATCCTGGGACGGGCTTTAAAAGAAATGTTTGTGCAACAACTTCCAATTTTTTTTGCTGGGATATGTTTACATTCACACATATTATTTTTATGAAACATTCATGCCCCAAGCATAATATATTCTAACATATTAACATATGTGTCCCAAACATTTAGTGTTAGTTTAGAAACATTACATGTTTGCACTTAAATATATTGTGTTTAAAAATTGTGCCCGAAACACATTTTGTTTGTATCGGAACATATGAAAAACATATTTTTCTAACAGCCTTACGAAAATAAGCGCTATTTGGCCTATAATATCCTTCAAAGTGTGAGAAAAAAAAAACAAGAAAGAGCCCGAAAAAGTATCAGCTATAGTTTTTTTATGAATGTGCATTTACTAGAAACATACAGTAGAAAAATTGTCTCAAATTTTCGTATTTTTCTTTTATTGCTAAATAAGTTTATAAAAATTACCTCACCAATATGGAAAATATTTATAGTTTATTTATATTAAAGCATCTACTTTAAAATAACATCGAAAAATAAATCGAAACTAAGTGGGAAAATAGAATTTTGTGTCTTTTTCGAATGTCCTTCTAAATGGACATCGGTAGTGAAGGATTAATATATACAACAATCAACAAAATAATTTTATTTAAATTAATGAACGATGACACTTTCACATATATATACATAAACACGTATATTTATATAGATATGAAAAAAAAACTAGACAATAGTTTCTTAGCCATAAATTGCTATAATGACACTTTCGAAAAGCTTTATTGCCAAACTTTTAGCCAAGCAATTTACTTCAGAATCTACAATGAATACCATGGTGTATGCACCCAAATTATACAATACAAATTTCCGAAAACGAAATCAATAAATAAGAAAAGTTTCCCAAGCACCAGGCCATTACATTTGGAAAATATTTCTTTTTGCAATTCTGGATATCAACATAAATAGTTCCAGTAAAATGGTAGAAGTTGTCGAAAACCATTTAATTGAAACAAATGAGAGAGGGAGAGAGTCAACGACAGGCAAAGTCTATTTTATGATACCATACACCAGTTTACACAATGCTACAATAAAAAATTTAAAGTGTCTTCATGTAGAGTACCACATTTATGGTTTGAGTTTTAGAGGAATCTTATACATTTCGTCTAAGCGTGTAAGAAATTCCAATGAAAAAAACTTCTCCTGTGATAAGAACAAGAAGTAAAATTGGGAATTTTCTCATGGGAACTATCTCATGATAGTTAGAGGGCAAATACAGACATCACATGGCGAATTAGAAGCAAATGCTATGGAACTGCTGGCTTCAGGAGACTTCAGAAATAAAATATGGGTATCGATTTATATGGAGGCTATACCTAAAAGTGCATAATATTTGAGTTTTCTAGAATACCTCTAGATTTCCAATTTCAGGCAAATTGGGTAAAAACTACGGATTCTAGAAGCCCAAGAAGTAAAATCTGAAGATAGGTCTATATATCAAAACATGGACTGATAATCACCATTTTCGGCACATCTCTTTATTTTCCTAGAATACCAAGATTTCCAATTTCAGGCAAATTGGGTAAAAACTACGGATTCTAGAAGCCCAAGAAGTAAAATCGGGAGATCTGTCTATATGAGGGTTATATCAAAACATGGACCGATACACCCCATTTTCAGCACACCTCTTTATGGTCCAAGAATACCTCTAGATTTCCAATTTCAGGCAAATCGGATAGAAAATACACTTTCTAGACGCCCAAGAAGCAAAATCGGTCCATATGGGGGCTATACCAAAACATGGACCGATAGGCACCTTTTTCGGTACACTTTTTGATAGTCCTAAAATACTTCTAGATTTCCAATTTCAGGCAAATTGGATAAAAACTACAGTTTTTATAAGCCCAAGACCCCAAATCGGGAAGTCGGTTTATATGGGGACTATATCAAAACTTGGACCGATATAGCCCATCATCGAACTTGACCTGCCTGCAAACAAAAGACGAATCTGTGCCCAATTTCAGGACGATAGCGCCGTTATTGAAGGTTGTAGCGTGATTACAACAGACAGACAGACGGACATGCTTATATCGTCTTAAAATTTCTCCCTGATCAAGAATATATATACTTTATATAGTCGGAAATCGATATTTCGATGTGTTACAAACGGAATGACAAACTTATTATACCCCCGTCACCATTCTATGGTGGTGGGTATAAAAATAATAACTTACCTGTGTGGGCAAAAAGTGATTCTTTCTATTAATACCGGTAATCAAAATAATATCTTGAGTTCCGGGTTCGGCTCTACAGTGGACACCGTTAATAGTAGCGAAAAGTAATACTAAATTACATTTCAGAAAAAATTACCATTAAAATAAGGTATATTTTCTAAATAATAGTATAATAGTACATAATTTATATTACAAAATAACATCATTGAATAGAGTTCGCACTTTTTGGGTATCTTTATGGTAAAAATATTATTTTTGGAGAGCTGGTATGCTTGCACGGAAGTACTTTCCTCCAATGTCATGCCCGTGTAAAAGTATTACTACTGATATATGTACGAGGAAGTGATTACCAATTTGGCGCAGGCATACTTGTACTCATACCTGGTAATAGGAGTTTTTGCTGGATCATATAAATAAGAGTCGACCGATTTCTTCTATTGAATTCCTGATATGAAAAAAATATCATCGAAATCGGTTCAGATTTCGATATAGTTCCCATTATAAATTTCAAATTCAGAAGTATTATGTGATATACTTCAAAATTAAATTAATAAATTAAAAATTAAATACAATAAATTCATAGCTGCTGATCGGAATTTGTACAACTTCCGGACATAAATCATTTTCATTGCTTTATTAGTGACGCCTTTTTGTTGTTTAATATATTAATTTAATATATTAAGTTAAAATTTATCAAGACCACCACTTAGCTAAATGTTGTCTTATGCAGGATGAAGAAACAGGACTGAAATAGTCAGGAGCTGCCACTACTTATAACATAACATATCTTATTTATTTTTTATTCATTTCTTTTTCTTCTTTTACTAATATGGAATATTACAAGATATTTTCTATGGGGTGCTACCCACTCACATTTCCCTGATTTGCATTTTACCACGTTGTTTTCTATAACATTTGCCACATATGTGATTATGTTTTACTATTTAATTAAATTTCCTGTTTGTCTGCTTGTACTATTGAAAAACCAAAGAAGCCGATGGTATTCATATTTATTCTATGACATGTCATTAGGTCCTTGACATAATTTCACTGTCTTTTTTTTTAATTTTCCACACCATCGTAAAATGTCCATGGTATTATTATGCATTAAGGTGTTCTTGTTGTGGATTTTTTTTTCTCTCCTTCCCATAATAACTCAATGGAAAATTAGAATTCTCTTTGAAGCTATACAAGTAATTCTGACTTGGGCAATGAAGTCTCAACTGTGACATGGGCCTTTAATGCTCGATGAACTTTTATCTTGACATAGTGGTGCATCTGTGTTTTCATACAAGGAGACAAGTGAAGGAAAATACTAACCAACCAACTCTCTCACAAAACACATACACACTCAAGCATATAGGATATCCTGAATGTGGCTACGTATATGTTCAAAAATAACCATAGGCGCTGTTAACGGTAAATGCATGTGTGCATACCACATATACATTATAAATCATACAACATAAAGTCTAACACCAACACACCGAACATCAGAGTGACTTTAGTAAATATCAAGAGAGCAGCGGCAGCTGCATAACCATCACCATCATCATCACAAAACAAAGATATCGAAAACGTCAACAAAGTTTGTGAGTTCCTTGTGACCCACTCACTTGCTCTCCTCACATAACAAAGGGCTGCTGCGCCCCAATACCACTCACATAAAGACCAAAAATTGAGTTTGTGTGTGCAGGTTTTGTGCTGTGTTTTTTTTTTTAAGTGCAACGTTGAAATTTGTGTGTTTCTTACCTACAAGGCAAGTTTTTGAAATTTCATCAACATATCGGAACTAAGTGACAGCCTGTGGCAAACGACAAGTATGGCTCCACCGCAAGGGGGCCATACTGCTGCCATTGCCACAATAACAACAGCACCAACACATCATCAGCAATATCAGTACCAGCATCAGCACCACCCACATCCCACTCAACAACATCAACGCAATGCCTTTGGTGGTGGTGCTCATGGCAGAAAACACCCACATATCATCGCCTTGCCCCCAGGCAATAGCAGCAGTAACAGTCCACGAGAAACAGCTTCCAAGCGACCGGATACCACGGTATCCATATCCACCATGTATACACAAGGTAAATTCAATACAGTTCAATTAATGTAACCCTACTCCACGGTAGTAAATAAATTTAAGAAAAAAAAAAAACAAGTAAGGAAAGTCTAAAGTCGGGCGGAGCCGACTATATTATACCCTGCACCACTTTATAGATCTAAATTTTCGATACCATATCACATCCGTCAAATGTGTTGTGTGCTATATATAAAAATTTGTCCCACATACATACATTTAAATATCACTCGATTTGGACAGAATTTGATAGACTTTTACAAAATCTATAGACTCAAAATTTAAGTCAGCTAAAGCACTAGGGTGGAACACAATGTTTGTAAAAAACAAGTAAGGAAAGTCTAAAGTCGGGCGGGGCCGACTATATTATACCATTCAAAACTTTTTAGATCAAAATTTTCGATACCATATCACATCCGTCAAATGTGTTGGGTGCTATATATAAAGGTTTGTCCCAAATACATACATTTAAATATCACTCGATCTGGACAGAATTTGATAGACTTCTACAAAATCTATAGACTCAAAATTTAAGTCGGCTAATGCACTAGGGTGGAACACAATGTTAGAAAAAAAAACATATGGGAAACATTTAAATCTGAAGCAATTTTAAGGAAACTTCGCAAAAGTTTATTTATGATTTATCGCTCGATATACATGTATTAGAAGTTTGGGAAAATTAGAGTCATTTTTACAACTTTCGACTAAACAGTGGCGATTTTACAAGAACATTTTGGTATTTTGACCATTTTTGTCGAAATCAGAAAAACATATATATGGGAGCTATATCTAAATATGAACCGATTTCAACCAAATTTGGCACGCAATTTGGCACGTGATTGGGGATAGATTTATCTGAAGGCTATATATAACTATAGACCGATATGGACCTAGTTAGTTATGGTTGTTAACGGCCATATACTAGCACAGTGTACCAAATTTCAACTGACTCGGATGAAATTTGCTCCTCCAAGAGGCTCCAAAACCAAATCTCGGGATCAGTTTATATGGATTATGGACTGATATGGACTACTTTTGGCATGGTTGTTAAATATCATATATTACCACCACGTAACAAATTTCAACCAGATCGGATGAAGTTTGCTTCTCCAAAAGGCACCGGAGGTCAAATCTGGGGATCGGTTTATATGGGGGTTATATATAATTATGGACTGATATGAACCAATTCCTGCATGGTTGTTGGATACTATATACTAACATCACGTACCAAATTTCAACCGAATCGGATTAATTTTGCTCTTCCAAGGGGGCTCCGGAGGTCAAATCTGGAGATCGGTTTATGTGGGGGCTATTTATAATTATGGACCGATTTCGACCAATGTTTGCATGGGTGTTTGAGGCCATTTATTAACACCACGTACCAATATCAACCGAATCAGATGAATTTTGGCCTTCCAAGAGGCTCCGGAAGTCAAATCTTGTGATCGCTTTATATGGGGCCTATATATAATTATGCACCGATATGGACCAATTTCTGCATGGTCATTAG
Organism: Haematobia irritans; assembly: GCF_050003625.1. Lineage (NCBI taxonomy): Eukaryota > Metazoa > Arthropoda > Insecta > Diptera > Muscidae > Haematobia > Haematobia irritans. The sequence goes on from NC_134400.1 coordinate 167,761,904, forward strand.
AGACCATATACTAACACCATGTACCAAATTTCAGCCGGATCGGATGAAATTTGCTTCTCTTAGAGGGTCTGCAAGCCAAATTTGGGGGTCCGTTTATATGGGGGCTATACGTAAAAGTGGACCGATATGGCCCATTTGTAATACCATCCGACCTACATCGATAACAACTACTTGTGCCAAGTTTCAATTCGATAGCTTGTTTCGTTCAGAAGTTAGCGTGATTTCAACAGACGGACAGACGGACGGACGGACGGACATGCTCAGATCGACTCAGAATTTCACCACGACCCAGAATATATATACTCTATGGGGTCTTAGAGCAATATTTCGATGTGTTACAAACGGAATGACAAGGTTAATATACCCCCATCCTATGGTGGAGGGTATAAAAATTGGTATACTATCGGACTTAAATTTAATTTGTATTTAAATTTCTTATCAAAGAAAACTATGTTGCCAAAATTTAATTTGTGTTTTAGGGTTAAGAAAATATCGCCAAACGAAAAGTTTGCGATTCGGAATATCGAAATATACCCCACAAAATATATTCGCCAAACCTCATTGTGGACCTAAAGTATTTCTAGATTTCTAATCTCAGGCAAGTCGCATGAAAATTGATCAAGACTCCAAATCGGGGAATCGGTTTATATGGGAGTTATATCAAAACGTGGACTGGCATACACCACATTCGGCACGTCTCTTTGTGGACCTAAAGTACCCCCAGATTTCATATTTCATGCACATTGTATACAAAATGCGCTGTTTAGAAGCCCAAAAAGTAACATCTGGATATCGGTCTATATGGTAGCTAATCCAAAACGTGGACCAATACACATCATATTCGCTACAACTCTTTGTGGGCCTCGAATACCTTTACTTTTGAATTTCAGACAAATCGTATACGAATTGGGGTTTTTTGGGAGTTACACCAAAACATGGAACGATACACGCCATATTTGGCAAACCTTTTTGTGGACCCCAAATATATTTATAATTTTGATTTCAGCCAAATCGGATAACAACTGAGGTGTCTAGACGCCCAAGAACTCAAATCGGGAGAACGGTCTATATGGGGGCTATACCAAAACATGGACCGATACGCACCATATAGGGCACACCTCTTTAAAATATGGCTATATTTCCAATTTCAGTTAAATCGCATGAAAATTGCGGTGTATATGTGCTCAAGACCTCAAATCGGGGGATCGGTTTATATGGGAGCTATATTGAAACCTCGGCCGATATAGTACATCTTTAAATTTAGGCTACGTGCCAAATCAGGACGATAGCACAACTATTGAAGGCTGTAGCGTGATCATTAAATATCATTATTAGGGTTTATTTTGTTGTAATTCTCATATACTGATTATTTATTTATTTATTGATTAATTAAATTTACAATAAAATTATAAATATAATTGTAAGCTTTGACTGCTATATACAGTGATTAGAATAAACAATTTATATTAATAACACTAGTTTACAAGTATTTTTTTTTTCATGTAAATTTGATGATTTTGCTGAATGAAAGTTAACATTTTTATGGAACAGTTTTTGAGATATCCCGTTATTTTTAGTTTTTCGGCCTTTTTTATTAAACAAATCATATCTCAATCTAGAAATGTCCGATTATATCGTTGTTAGTACTTGAATGCAAGGTATTGAGATGACGAACAAACTTGTATAATTAAATCTGTGAGAATCTTTGATAAGTTAAGTATTTTGCGATGAGCATTAGCGTAGCTAGACAATTTTCCTAGGTGGGGCTATAGCCCCCCTAGCTAAAAATTTATAGACTGAACTTATAGGTTCAATTAATGTTTTATTTTATAAAATTGAATAAAAAATTAGACATCAAAATAACTCGACAATTAATTTATAATAAAGCAACTAAAAGTAGTTCCACACTTTTCCCAGCAAAAAAATTGTGAGTTGTTCTAAAGGCACTACTTTAAAAGCACTTCCAAAAACGTCCGCAATTATTTTAACTACACAGGAAGTTTTTTTACTTCATTTTTTTCATATTTTAATGTGTAATTTTTTGTTTTCTTTTTTTCTAATAGTTTAAAAAAGGGGAAGAATAAATAAATTGGTACAAACTATTCAAATTTTGCCATAAAACTGCTAAATCCATTATAGAAAAATCGATAATTTTGGAAATTATTCGAGGAAAAAGGTTTCAAACAAGCGTCAGAATGCATTAAAAATCATAAAAACAATAAAAAAATTATTTATTTGGGAAAATATCACAAAATTTTCAAATTTCAAATTCACATTCAAAACACTGAATTCGGATCTCACCTTAAGAAGTGATGCAAATTCATTGCAACGGCTGTTGAAATGGTGGACATTTGTCCTATGACAAGCTCATATTACATTCATTGCTTCTCCGCCAATTTTGCACCACTTCCAGACCCAAAAAGAACATTTTCACTACTTTTTTGGCGACGCTTTTTCGCAGCATTATTAAGATATTAATTTATGAAAGAATAGTTTTAATATCAATATATCAATCAAAAGGTCAACCACAGCTTTATTTCATAAATATCTGACTTCAAACATTGCCATAGGTTAGGTTAGGTTAGGTTAGGTTAAAGTGGCAGCCCGATTAAATTTCAGGCTCACTTAGACTATTCAGTCCATTGTGATACCACATTTAACTAAAAGTACCTATTACATATGGGCACTTCTAGTCTTAACCACTGAACCTTCTCTATTATTTACTTTTGTGGAACCAACCAGATTGCTCCAAAAACATTAACAAACTGCTTAAGTTAACGTTTTCCAGGTCAGCCAGTAATCTAAAGCTATATGCTCCTAAAATTCGCTTACGCCTTACACAAAAAGCAGGACACTCACACAAGAGTTGTTTAATTGATTCCTTTTCCTCCACGTCATGACAGCTTATACAATAGTCATTATACTTCGCACCTATAGTTTTTGCAAATTCGCCTATCAGGCAGCGACCCGTTATAGCAGATATTAGGAGTGCTATCTGACGCCTTGAGAACACTAGCATATCAAGTGTGCGGTTTAAGTTTAAATGGGGCCATATTTGCTTGGTGTCGTTACAACCCTTGCAATTTTCCCATCGAATATTGGCCATCATAACAGCCTTCTCACGCAGTAAGAGCTTGCAGGTGGCCAGAGGCATACCAACAGATTCTAGTTCCCCTGGAATCTGTAAGGTAGTTCCTAGCCTTGCTAACACATCTGCTTCAAAGTTCCCCGGTATGTTCCTATGACCAGGCACCCATATTAGGTGAATATTGTACTGTTCAGCCATCTCGTTGAGAGATTTGCGGCAGTCTATGGCCGTTTTTGAGTTAAGGAACACAGAGTCCAAGGATTTTATTGCAGGTTGACTGTCTGAGTATATATTAATGCCAATATTTGTTGGAACATTACTTCTCAGCCAATTCACCACCTCTCTTATTGCCAATATTTCAGCCTGAAAAACACTACAGTGGTTAGGTAATCTTTTCGCTATTCGAATTTCCAGATCTTTAGAATATACTCCGAACCCCACTTGTCCATTCAATTTGGAGCCATCAGTATAGAAATCTATATATCTTTTATTCCCCGGGGTCTGTGTACACCACGCCTCACTGTTGGGAATTAGAGTTTCAAACTTTTTGTCGAAAAGTGGTTTTGCCAGGGTGTAATCCACTACGTTAGGCACATCTGGCATTACTTTGAGGACCGAACTATGACCGTACATTTTTTCCGACCACAGCGATAGCTCGCGCAACCGCACAGCCGTTGTTGCAGCTGACTGTTTGGCCAAAATGTCTAAAGGCAATAGATGTAGCATGACATTAAGGAGCCATAGGCAACTGCTACCACAACCCAAGTAATTCGATTGTTCATGGAAGTCTTTAGCGGAACTTTGTGCGATTGTATATACTTGTTTAATTGTTATAAAAATTAAAAAAACTATTGACATTTATTGAAAAATGGAAAATCATAAATAGAGTTTCAAATTCTGGGGGGGGCTAAAAATTTTCTGGGGGGTCTAAGCCCCCTCCCCAGAGGCCTTCCTACGCTTATGACGATGAGAAAAGTATAAACCATTGTTTCTCTTCATTTTCTTAAGGATGATACTTTTACGTCATAAATAAGACCAACTAGAAGAAAATCGACCGAAAAATGACGAAGGTATAAGTAATTGAGTGAATAAATCCGATGCCAAATCATACAAATATGAGCCACTCACCCACACAAAAATGCGTTATTTTGTGTCCGATTGGTATTTTTGTGTGGAATAGTGTGTCATATTTGTATCATTTGGTATCGGATATATTCACATTTTTACCTCCAGATATGATTTGTTTAGTGAAAAAAGGCCTAGAAACTAGGCCTTTCTCTGTTTCTCTCTGTTTTTCCGTATAAACTTGTTGTTTTTCCCATGGATGCAATATTAATAAGATTCCCTCTCTCTCCCTGCCACCTACTATGCATGTACACAGGTGTGATTAAAACTATGTTTGAATGTTTGTGTGTACGTGTGTTTGGCTAGACTGTAAAGTTATAAATTTTACTTAAAACTTGAGCTACCGTTAATTCATTTCAATTTGATTTAACAAGGATGGCCAACAAAAGATGACAACGATAACGAAACAAGGCCACGGGCCAATGGATTTAATTGCCTTAATTAAAATTAATTGATTCTTTCTCTCACTGAGTGAAGCCTGAAGCACGTTATCACCCACATACACACAGTCATCTCCCTCAAATTTCAGTATATACACCTTGACACATAAATACCAAAGAGATAAATTACTTCGTATTATGGTTGAATAAATGTGGGAATTTTGATTTGATTAAGAACTGTTTCTATGGTCGACAGAAGTTTGAATAAAGTAGCAACGACAATTTACAACTCACTAAAAGCATTTTCGTTTGAGTTTATTTAAAAAGGAAGTTTTTCATTATGGAGTTTGAGTTTATTAAAAATGGAAAATTTTCATTATGGAGTATCGCACCATAAATTGTAATCGTGTCATTGGACAAATTCCATGATGGTGATTCCAAAAGCAAAAATTCTACAAGACGAAAAAGTTTACAAGACGAACAAGTATATACGGCCGTAAGTTCGCCCAGGCCGAACCTTATGTACCCTCCACCATGGATTGCGTAGAAACTTCTACGAAAGACTGTCATCCACAATTGAATTACTTGGGTTGTGGTATCTTAGGTTAGGTTAGGTGGCAGCCCGATGTACCAGGCTCACTCAGACTATTCAGTCCATTATTATACCACATTGGTGAACTTCTCTCTTATCACTGAGTGCTGCCCGATTCCACATTGCTGTGAAACCACTTAGAGAAGATTTGAAACCCTCAGAAATGTCACCAGCATTACCGAGGAGGGATAATCCGCCGCTGAAAAACTTTTTGGTGTTCGGTCGAAGCAGGAATCAAAACCACGACCTTGTGTATGCAAGGCGGGCATGCTAACCATTGCACCACGGTGGCTCTTAAAACTTCTTAACATCGTTTTCTAAATTGTGAGTTAGTCCATACGTGGTATATATTAGACAAAGAAGGTATGTATATGTAAGTCCACAATTAATTACGAATCGATATGGACTTTTGCACGGTACGTAGAGAGCCAAAATTGAAATATGGGGGTCGCTTATATGGGGGCTATATACAATTATGAACTTGATATGGACCAATTTTTGTGTGATTGGGGATCGATTTATCTGAGGGCTATATATAACTATAGACCGATATGCACCTAGTTAGGCATGGTTGTTAACGGACATATACTAGCACAATGTACCAAATTTCAACTGACTCGGATGAAATTTGCTCCTCCAAGGGGCTCCAAAACCAAATCTCGGGATCGGTTTATATGGGGGCTATATATGATTATGGACTGATATGGACCACTTTTAGCATGGTTGTCAAATATCATATACTACCACCACGTAACAAATTTCAACCAGATCGGATGAATTTTGCTTCTCCATAAAGCACCGGAGGTCAAATCTGGGGATCGGTTTATATGGGAGCTATATATAATTATGGACTGATATGAACAAATTCCTGCATGGTTGTTGGATACAATATTCTAACATCACGTACCAAATTTCAACCGAATCGGATGAATTTTGCTCCTCCAAGGGGCTCCGGATGTCAAATTTGGAGATCGGTTTATATGGGGCCTATATATAATTATCGACCGATTTCGATCAATTTTTGCATGGGTGTTTGAGGCCATATATTAACACCACGTACCAAATTTCAACTGAATCAGATGAATTTTGGTCTTCCAAGAGGCTCCGGAGGTCAAATCTGGTGATCGTTTTATGTGGGGGCTATATATAATTATGGACCGATGTTGCATGGTCATTAGAGATCATATACATACATCATGTACCAAATTTCAGCCAGATCGGATGAAATTTGCTTCTCTTAGAGGATTTGCAATCCAAATTGTGGGGGTCCGTTTATATGGGGGCTATACGTAAAAGTGGACCGATATGGCCCATTTTCAATACCATCTGACCTACATCAATATCAACTACTTGTGCCAAGTTTTAAGTCGATAGCTTGTTTCGTTCGGAAGTTAGCGTGATTTCAACAGACGAACGGTGGGACATGCTCAGATCGACTCAGAATTTCACCACGACCCTGAATATATATACTTTATGGGGTCTTAGAGCAATATTTCGATGTGTTACAAACGGAATGACAAAGTTAATATACCCCCATCCTATGGTGAAGGGTAAAAATCGATGTCGTAGCACAAAAGTTGTTTAATTCGATCCAAAGATTTTGACTTCCCTAAGGAAGGTGGCCAACAAAGTAGCTGATACACACAAAGAAAATTTCATTAAAAGTCAACCAACGAAAAATGTTCATTAATATAACGAAAAATGTTCATTGGTATAACGAAACATTTTCATTAATACAATGAAAATATTCGTTAATAGTACGAAACGTTACGTTGATTGACAGAAAATTCGTTATAATAACGAAGAATTTCGTTGTATTAACGAATTTGTTACGTTGGCTGACTTTTAACGACACATTTCGAAATACAACAAAATACAGCTGTATATATGTTTATTTCCACCGATATAGGATGATGACGTAGGTATAATAAGTTTGCCATTCCGTTTGTAACACCGCGACATATCGGTTTCCGACTTTATACATTCGTGATCGGGGAGAAATTCTAAGACGGTATACGAGTAACGATGTCCATCTATCTGATTGGCTGTCCGGATGTCTGTTGTAATGGCGATACAGCATTCAATAATGAAGCAATCTTGCTTAATTTTTGCACAAACTCGTTTTTTGTCTCCAAGCATGTCAAATTCGAAGATGGGCTAAATCGGGCTAGAATTTCAGGTGGATTTGATGACAGATATTCTGCAAGCCAAACAATGGAAATCGGCACACTCAACACATAGGGGCTATACCAAAACTTGGACCGATCCACATCATATTCGCTACACCCATCTACGGACATAAAAAACTTCTAAATTTAAAATTTCAAGCAAATCGGATAAAACGTACGGTGTTTAGAAGCCCAAGAAGTCAAATCGAGAGATCGTGCGACACATCAAAATGTGGATCAAATCACACCGTATTCGGCACACTGATTTATGTACCCAAAATACCTTTAGATTTTGAAATTCATAAATAAAATTCAGATATCTAGACGCTCAAGAAATCAGTTTGGAAAATCGGGATATATTGGGGCTATATTAAAACGTGTACCGATACGCACCATATTCGGCGTACTTATGTGTGGGCCCAAAATATCTGCAGATTTCGAAAATCGGATAAAAATTGTGTCTAGAATCTCAAGAAGTCAAATCGGGAGATCGGGCTATATGGGGGCTATACCAAAACATAGATCGATACACACCATATTCGGCACACTTATTTATGAACCCAAAACACCTCTAGATTTTGAACTTCAGGCAAATCGAATAAAAATTCCCGTGCCTAGAGGCTCACGAGAGGCTCGGTTAGTAAGGATCTATATTAAAATCCGAACTGATATGGCCCATTTTAGAACTTCAGCTTCCTGCGGACAAAAGATGACTTTATGCAAAATTTCAGGACGATTGCTTCATTATTGAATATTGTAGCGTGATTACAACAGACAGACAGACCGACGGACATGGTTATATCATCTTAGAATTTCTCATCGGAAGTATATACTTTATATACTTAAATACTTTATATAGTCAGAAATCGATAGTTCTAAGACCCCATAAAGTATATATATTCTGGTTCGTGGTGAAATTCTGAGTCGATCTGAGCATGTCCGTCCGTCCGTCTGTTGAACCCAAGCTAACTTCCGAACGAAACAAGCTATCGACTTGAAACTTGGCACAAGTAGTTGTTATTGATGTAGGTCGGTTGGTATTGCAAATGGACCATATCGTTCCACTTTTACGTATAGCCCCCATATAAACGGACCCCCAAATTTGGCTTGCGAGGCCTCTAAGAGAAGCAAATTTCATCCGATCCGGCTGAAATTTGGTACATGGTATTAGTATATGGTCTCTAACAACCAAGCAAGAATTGGTCCACATCGGTCAATAATTATATATAGCCCCCATATAAACCGATCCCCCCGATTTGGCTTGCAGAGCCTCTAAGAGAAACAATTTTCATCCGATCCGGCTGAAATTTGGTACATGGTGTTAGTATATGGTCTCTACCAACCGTGTAAAAATTGGTCCTTATCGGTCCATAATTATATATATCCCCATATAAACCGATCACCAGATTTGACCTCCGGAGCGTCTTAGAAGACCAAAATTCATCTGATTCAGTTGAAATTTGGTACGTGATGTTAATATATGACCTCAAACAGCCATGCAAAAATTGGTCGATATCGGTCCGTAATTATATATAGGCCCATATAAACCGATGCCCAGATTTGACCTCCGGAGCACTTTGAAAGAGCAAAATTCTTCCCATTCGGTTGAAATTTGGTACGTGATGTTAGTATAGGGTATCCAACAACCATGCAGGATATATATAAACCGATCCCCAGATATGACCTCCGGTGCCTTTTGGAGGAGCAAAATTCATCCGATCCGGTTGAAATTTTGTACGTGGTGTTAGTATATGTTCTATAACAACCATGCAAAACTTGGTCCATATCGGTCCATAATTATATATAGCCCCCATATAAAACCAACCCCAGATTTAAACTCCGAAACCTCTTGGTGGAACAAAATTCAATAGATTCGGTTGAAATTTGGTACATTGCCTTAGTATATGGCCGATAACAGCCATTCAAAAATTGGTCCATATCGGTCCATAGTTATATATAGCCGATCGCCAATCACACAAAAATTGGTCCATATCGCCAAAAATAATCTACCAAAATTTTATTTCTATACAAAATTTTCTCAAAATTTTATTTCTATGGAAAATTATTTCAAAATTTTATTTCTATAGAAAATCTATAGAAAATCAACATTTTATTTCTAATGAAAAATGTTGTCAACATTTTATTTCTATAGAAAATTTTATCAAAATTTTGTTTTTATAGAAAATTTTGTCAAAATTTTATTTCTATAGAAAATTTTTGTCAAAATTTTATTTCTATCGAAAATTTTATTTCTATAGAAAATTTATAGCAAATCAATATTTTATTTCTAATAGAAAATGTTGTCAACATTTTATTTCTATAGAGAATTTTATCAACATTTTATTTCTATTGAAATTTTGTAAAAACTTTATTTCTATAGAAAATTTTGTAAAAATTTCATTTCTATAGAAAATTTTGTAAAAATTTTATTTCTATAAAAAATTTTGTAAAAATTTTATTTCTATAAAAAAATTTGTAAAAATGTTATTTCAATAGAAAATTTTGTCAAAATTTTATTTCTATAGAAAATTTTGTCAAAATTTTATTTCTATAGAAAATTTTGTCAAAATTTTATTTCTATAGACAATTTTGTCAAAATTTTATTTCTATAGCAAATTTTGTCAAAATTTTTTTTCTATAGAAAATGTTGTCAAAATTTTATTACTATAGCAAATTTTGTCAACATTTTATTACTATTGAAAATTTTGTCAAAATTTTATTTCTATAGAAAATTTTGTCAAAACTTTATTACTATAGAAAATTTTGTCAAAATTTTATTTCTATAGAAATTTTGTCAAAATTTTATTTCTATAGAAATTTTGTCAAAATTTTATTTTTATCAAAAATTTTGTCAAATTTTTACTTCTATAGAAAATTTTGCCAAAATTTTATTTCTATAGAAAATTTTATCAAAATTGTGTTTCTATAGAAAATGTTGTCAATTTTTATTTTTTATAGAAAATGTTATCATCATTTTATTTCTATAGAAAATTTTGTCAAACTGAATTATATACGTATTTTATGGGCCTTTTTTATTTAATATATACCCCGTATGGACTAACTTACAATTTAGATGACGGTGTTAAGAAGTTTTAAGATACATTGTCATCGGCAAGTGTTACCGCAACCCACGTAATTCGATTGTGGATGACTGTCTTTAGTAGGAGTTTCTACGCAATCCATGGTGGAGCGTACATAAAATTCGGTCTGGCCGAACATATGGCCGTATATACATGTTAATTAATAAAATTTATATCAACTAACCCTTGAACCAAGATCACCGATACCTCTGAAAAAATATATAATATACAAAATGGTAAATAAAGAACAGCTTCATATCTCTTTTTTTCCAAAAATATTATAATATGATATTTTGTTCGAAAAAAATGTGATTGTATCTTAAAAAATAGAGTGCCCATTAAACAAAGTTTTTATTTGCAAATAAATAATTTAATTTTGGTAGAGAATAGAGAATAGCGATATTTGTACACTACACATTTTTTTACCAACGTTACTTGCATATCTGGTAAATATTATTTAATTTCCAATTTGTAGTTTTTTGAATTTTTGGTGAAAAATTAATTTTTAATTTTGTTTGCAAATTACTCAGAAGTATAATTATTTTTCCAAAAAAAAAAAAAAAAAAAAAAAAAAAAAATATATATATATATATATATATATATATATATATATATATATATATATATATATATATATATATATATATATATATAATATATATATATATATATATATATATATATATATATACATATATATATATATATATATATATATATATATATATATATATATATATATATATATATATATATATATATATATATATATATATATATATATATATATATATATATATATATATATATATATATATATATATATATATATACATATATATATATATATATATATATATATATATATATATATATATATATATATATATATATATATATATATATATATATATATATATATATATATATATATATATATATATATATATATATTATACATATATATATATATATATATATATATATATATATATATATATATATATATATATATATATATATATATAATATATATATATATATATATATATATATATATATATATATATATATATATATATGGGTTTCTCTATTTTTGCTAGTTCGATTCGTTTGTATACATTCATTTTCAAAAATGAATATTTTCAAATTTTTGGTCTGAGATTTCATTCAAATGTTAACAAAGTTTTTACTTTTTTATTGAAACTATCAAGTGACTTGCTTGCGATATAGAGGAAACAAAATCAATTTTCTTTCGTTTGGAATACCAAAGAAAGCTTTCGTTCGATATACAGGAACAGGGCATTATTGTCTCAACTAAAAAAAATTGAGGTGTTAAACCAAAATCAATAAAATTTTAATTGCAAAAATAAAAACATAATTTAGAGTCGAAGATATCAATCATAATTTTATATTTTTACAGCCGTATTCATAAAAAGTTAATTGACGTTTATGAACGATTGATAAATTATTTCGTGAAAAATAGCATTCATAAACGATTAATAGCTTACCAAACCTTTAACAAGTCTTTGGTAAATTGTAAAAATTTATTGTAGGATGTACCCTTCTTTAACTCTTTGATAAAATTGCAAAATGCTTTTTTTGGGCAATACCTATAAATTTATCGCTGTTTTATGCTATTTCGTATATCATTATATGCCAATGCATATAAAATGGGCGATCTTTTCTTATAATAACCCTATTTTGATGTAATTTTTCAAAATACCAATCCAAATAAGAGAACTGCAGAAATAGACGTACAAAATTCATACCAACCAATATTATGTAAATTTAACGTCATCTTAAACTTTCTTTTGTTACTTTAATGAAAAATGCGTCGAAAATAAGCTCGAGAAATTAAATAGATGAATACCATTAGATTAGTGATGTGTTTTTAATCACAATAGACTTTATATTCGAATACAATCCGGTCCGATTAATACTAATATTGATACTAACATATTGACTAATTATAAAATGATTGTATATCGTGAGTAATGCATTCTGTATAAATAAATTTAGCCTGGAAAATTATGTTTCGCCACAAAATCATTAAAATGTTGAGACTTTATTTTTATTAAGATCAACCGGTTATAATTCGATCTTCATCACTACGATGAAAATGACAAGATGTAACGACATGTGTTGCCAGCTTATCACTAAAAACGCATGATAACTATAATAGTGTTATTAATGATTAATGAATACCTATTTTTATATAAGGCTTATAGAATAAAAAGAGCGTAATAGCTATCACTGGTTTAGAGTGCACGTTAATGATTTTTTATGAATAAGGCCGTTAATGTTTACATGCACAACAAGACAAGGTGTTATAATTAAAGTGCAAGATTCTCCTATATTTATACCCTGCGCCACGCTGTGGAACAGGGTATTATACGTTAGTGCATATGATTGTAACACCCAGAAGAAGACGAGATAGACATATGGTGTCTATGGCAATAATGCTCATGGTGGGTCCCTGAGTCGATATTACCATGTCCGTCTGTCCGTCCGTCCGTCTGTCTGTGAACACATTTTTGTGATCAAAGTCTAGGTCGCAATTTAATTCCAATCGCCTTCAAATTTGGCACATGCTCCTAATTTGGGTCAGAATAGAACCCTATTGATTTTGGAAGAAATCGGTTCAGATTTAGATATAGCTCCCATATATATATTTCGCCCGATATGCACTAATATGGACGCAGAAGCCAGAGTTTTACAGCGATTTGCTTGAAATTTTGTACAAAAATAATACTTAGTCGTATAGTCAAGTGTGCAAAATTTGATTGAAATCGGTTCAGATTTAGATATATCTCCCATATATAGCTTTCGCCCTATATGGACTCATATAGGGCCCCAGAAGCCAGATTTTTGGCCGAATTTGGTTGAAATTTTGCACTAGAAGCACAATTGGTAGTATAGTCATGTGTTCAAAATTTGATTCAAATCGGTTTAGATTTAGATACAGCTCCCATATATATCTTTCGCCCGATATGGACTTATATGGCCCCAGAAGCCAGAGTTTTGGCCCAATTTGGTTGAAATTTTGCACTAGGAGAACAATTAGTAATATAGTCATGTGTGCCAAATTTGATTGAAATCGGTTCAAATTTAGATATAGCTCCCATATATATGTTTTTCTGATTTCGACAAAAATGATCAAAATACCAACATTTTCCTTGTTAAATCGCCACTGTTTAGTCGAAAAGTTGTAAAAATGTCTCTAATTTTCCTAAACTTCTAATACATATATATCGAGCGATAAATCATAAATAAAATTTTGTGAAGTTTCCTCAAAATTGCTTCAGATTTAAATGTTTCCCATATTTTTTTACTAAATTTGTGTTCCACCCTAGTGCATTAGCCAAGTTAAATTTTGAGTCTATAGATTTTGTAAAAGTCTATCAAATTCTGTCCAAATCGAGTGATATTTAAATGTATGTATTTGGGACAAACCTTTATATTTAGCACCCAACACATTTGACAGATGTGAAATGGTATCGAAAATTTAGATCTACAAAGTGGTGCAGGGTATAATATAGTCGGCCCCGCCCGACTTTAGACTTTCCTTACTTGTTTTGTACTAAAATTGTGTTCCACCCTAGTGCATTAGCCAAGTTAAATTTTGAGTCTATAGATTTTGTAAAAGTCTATTAAATTCTGTCCAAATCGAGTGATATTTAAATGTATGTATTTGGGACAAACCTTTATATTTAGCACCCAACACATTTGACAGATGTGAAATGGTATCGAAAATTTAGATCTACAAAGTGGTGCAGGGTATAATATAGTCGGCCCCGCCCGACTTTAGACTTTCCTTACTTGTTATTTCTAATTATATCTGTGATTGATACTATCATTTTCGTGATTGAAGAAATTTAATTGAATGAATTAATTGCATCATCTAAGTCGTGACTAAATGAGAAAAGATTTTCTTCTGTGTGGACCCAATTAGATGGGGACCGTGGCTTTCCACATCTAAGAGGTTTTATTGTTGTAGATTCCCAAGATCTCATTTTAAAACTTTTCCAGAATATATGTAGGAATTTCGTCTATATTAATGTTTTTGTCTAAATTTTTATAAACATATAGTAGATATACCAAACCACCTAAAGATGAATGCCTGTTTATGAGTTGTGAAAAGTTTTTATGCAAAATTATGTGGAACGAAGTTTGAGGCAATTGCATTCTGTGGAATAAAATGTTTCCTGTTGTATTATGCCTTTTTTCATTTTTATGGTGGCTTCATTTTGAATCACTTTGTTGCCTGGCTGAATGTTTTCCTTCCTTGAAACGCAATTTAGGACAACTTAATTCCACAAGGCATTAAAATGGAATCTTGAAGCCAAGAGACAAATCTTTTATTTTGCATCGTCAAAGTGAATAATTTGAAGTATGGACCACACTCTAGGCCAATGGAGGGAATAAGTATGTCCGAGTATTTATTAACTACGAGTACCATAGAATTTGCGGAATATTCAAGTCAATAGTTACAATATTGTGTTCGTTGTCTTAGTGGCGGTGAATTTTAAGCATCTGTTAATTCTTAAATTAGTCAAGAACGGATTTATTACTATTTCCACAGTTTATTGTATGAGCTGGTGCTTAAGTGTAGAATAAAATATAATGAATGGGAAAATAAATAGAATAGTGAGATACAACGCAAAGAAAGCATTTATCCAAACAAAGCAATTTTATACACTGGTAGAAAAAGTTTCGTTAATTTGAATGTAGTCATTGGTAGTGTATTATTTTTTGTTAAGATCTTTGAAATATGATTTATATACAATAGCAAAAAATATATATTGATAAATTAAGTAATTTGAAAATCATATATTGTGACTTTCACTTAAGAAAAAAGCCTCTTATTTCTAAGGCCAAAAAATGATAATCGTATCGCCGTATCCATTTATCCAATTTTTTGCAACCAAGGTTCATTACGGTAATTGTTCCGCCTTCTTCATCTGAATCTTCACTTCCCCGTGGCATTTTCACTAAAGATTAAAAATTTACACTAAATTTCTTGCGAATATACAAAAAACATCAATTTAACTCACCCACCATCTATGTTCATTATTCACAACGAAACTGTAATGAGCCTGTGCACTCTTCAGCGAAAAGAATGTAAATGTTGTTAAGGTTTGCCCATCAGACAAGTTTTCTGTTGAATGTGCTTATTGCCATGCTTACATGTGTATGTACAAATTACATAGACGCTACAGACGTATTAGAGAGGGTATGGAGAGAAGTTTTAGAGAGAGAGAGAGAGTAAGAAGAGGCAGAAATACTCAAACTCCCATTCGTATTATTAATCAACATATTTCGTTAATATGACGAAATATAACAATTGAAAATGTATTTTTTAACGATCCATATCATTATATTAACGATCGCTTTCGTTTCATAAATGAAATTTTCAATTCCAGTTTCGGAGTATATAAAACGACTTTAAGGGCTAAAAGTTTCCAAAAGTTACTCTCTATGTGCAAATGATTATAATAATTCCATCTTGGAAAATTTTTATTCTAATTCTTGAAAAAATTCGTAATATTAGTAATGTTAACGAAACGTGTTTCATTAATATAACGAAAAACCAAAACAAAAAATTTTCTTTTAACGATTGATTTCGTTGTACTAACGATCACTTTCGTTCTTATAACAAAAAATACAAACAAAAAGTACGAAACGTTTTTCTACCAGTGTAGTTGATTTCAAACACTCTTAAACAAGTTTATTTGGATGCTATATGGCTATATCGTTCCAGGATTTAATATAGGCCCCATATAAAAATTTTTCTGTTTGGAAAAATTTTCTATAAAAATAATATTTATCAAAATGAAATTTGACAAAATTTTCTATAGAAATAAAAATTTGGCAAAATTTTCTGTAGAAATAAAAATTTGCCATAATTTTCAATAGAAATAAAAATTTGTCAAAATTTTCAATCGAAATAAAATTTTGACAAATTTTTCTATAGAAATAAAAAGTTGAACAATTTTTCTATAGAAATAAAATTTTGACAACATATTCTGTTGAAATAAAATTTTGACAACATATTCTGTAGAAATGAAATTTTGACAAAATTTTCTGTAGAAGTAAAATTTTGTACAGAAATAAAATTTTGACAAAATTTTCTATAGAAACAAAAATTTGACAAAATTTTCTGTAGAAATAAAATTTTGATAAAATCTTCTATAGAAATAAAATTTTGACAAAATTTTCTATGGAATTAAATTTATAAGAAAATTTTCCATAGAAATAAAATTTTGACCAAATGTTCTATGGAAATAAAATTTTGACAAAATTTTCTATGGAAATATAAATTTTAACACAATTTTCTATAGAAATAAAATTTTGACAAAATTTTCTATAAAATAAAATTGTGTACAGAACTAAAATGTTGACAAAATTTTCTATAAAAATAAAATTTTGACTAAATATTCTATAGTAATAATATTTTCGCACAACTTTCTATAGATATAAAATTTTGGCAAAATTTTCTACAGAAATAAAAATTTTGACAAAATTTTTTATAGTAATAAGATTTTTACCAAATTTTCTATAAAAATAAAATTTTAACAAAATTTTCTATAGAAATAATATTTTGACAAAATTATCTATAGAAATAAAATTTTGACAAATTTTCTATAGAAATGAAATGTTGACAAAATTTTCTATAGAAATAAATTTTGACAAAATTTTCTGCAGAAATAAAATTTTTAAAAAATTTTTTATAGAAATAAAAAGTTTGACACAATTTTCTATAAAATAAAATGTTGATTAAATTCTCTATAGAAATAAAATTTTGACGGAATTTTCAATAGTAATAAAATTTTGACATAATTTTCTATAGTAATAAAATATTCACAAAATTTTCTATAAAAATAAAATTTTCTATATTAATAACATTTTGACAAAATTTTTTATAGAAATAAAATTTTGACAAAATTTTCTATAGAAATATAAATTTTGACAAAATTTTCTAAAAAATAAAATTTTGTACAGAACTAAAATTTTGACAACATTTTCTATAAAAAGAAAATTTTACTAAATATTCTATAGTAATAATATTTTCACACAATTTTTTGTAGAAGTCAATTTTTTAAATAATTTTCTATAGGAATAAATTTTGACAAAATTTTCTGCAGAAATAAAATTTTTACAAAATTTTCAGTAGTAATATTTTTGATATAATTTTCTATAGTAATAATATTCACAAAATTTTCTATAAAAATAAAATTGTATATATAAATAAGATTTTGACAAAATTTTCTATAGAAATAACAATTTTGACAAAATTTTCTATTGTAATAAAATTTTTGCAAAATTTTCTATAAAAATAAAATTTTTGCAAAATTTTCTATAAAAATAAAATTTTGACAAAATTTTCGATAGAAATAAAATTTTCTGTAAAATAAAATTTTGATAAAATTCTCTATAGAAATAAAATTTTGACAAAATTTTCAATAGTAATAAAATTTTGACATAATTTTCTATATAAAGAAAACATTGACCGAATTTTCTATAGAAATAAAAATTTTGACAAAATTTTCCATAGAAATAAAATTATGAAAAAAATTTCTATATAAATTAAATTTTGACTAAAAATTTGAGCAACAACTACAAAATAAGTTTCTTTTTAATTTGGAAGATTTTTTGTAAAATTTTCTTAAAATTTGGCACCGTGAAAAAGTGGTAATTTAATGATATTCATTCGTTTTATTTCGCTGTGCGACGTCGGAGTCCAGCAAAGAGTTCACTACTCTGACTCCATATCCCTGATTTTATTTCCTGATTTTATTTTAAAATGTTTATTACTATTGCACTTTAGCCAGTATTAAGCTAGATTTGTGGTCCTTGGTGCCGTATAATCAATAAGCAAACCATTTAACACCCATACGCACCCTGTGAAATCATTGATTCATTGATAGGATTGAAAATCTATATGATGATATATCAGGCGTGTTTTAATGCCCTTAAACACATTCGGTAGGCATGAAAAAAAAAACACAAACGTTAGATTTACAAGGCGTGACATTGGGGGGAGGACTCCTCTCCCCCACTTTGGAAAATTTTGGTGGCAATCACACTATCCAAAATGCACCAAATGCAGTCCAAGTCCAAGAGAGTCCGGAGAGTTTAGTGGTGATTAACTGGTAAAAATTAAGCGAGGAACCTCCATTTTAATCCATTTTTTGAGTATGATGGTGCTGAGTCCTGTTGGAATGCCCATGGTCTGCGACCGACATGTATGTCTGACAAACGTTTCAATACAGTCTTAAAGATATTTTCGCGATAATATTGGACATTTATTTTGACCCCACGGTCGATAAATCTAATCGGGGAATGACCAACGGTCGCTAAGGCGGTCCACACCGTTACCATCAATGACGCTCGTAAATATTCAGCTAAATTTTTTGTCAAGTAAACCCGACGATTTTGTTTATTCAGAAACTGCTCAAATGGGAATAGGTTCTTAATGAAGAAAAACAAATTCGGTAATTGGTTATTTCTCGGGTAACTTTTTTGTGCATCTCGGCTATAAACAGAAGGTCTCTTGTTATTGGGCTAAAAAAAGAATCAGGCAGTAATCATTGGTAAGAGAGCTCAACTTACCAATGACTGCTGTCTGGTCCTTTTTTTTTTAGCCCAATAACAAGAGACCTTCTTTTTATAGCCGAGTCCGAAAGCCGTTTCACATTGCGGTGGAACTACCTGGAGAGAGAGAGATGATAATATACCGCTGAAAATCATTTTGGTGTTGGATCGAAACCCCTTGTATGTGGAGGATTCGGGAATGCTCTTAAAGAGAAATGTTTGTGGAACAACTTCTATTTTTTTTGCTGGGGCATCAATGTTTACAAACTGAAATCGTTCCATATTAAAATGAAAATTTCCCATATAATTAAATTTGCATTTCATTTTGTAAAACAATTACAAAGTGGGCAAAGAAACCCTGCGAAAAGCCAAAAACTAATGATTACCGCCATGAGAAACGCCAAAACAAACAGGCATAAAGTGTAGCCATTAAGAGAGTATTCTGTTGAAGGTGTACAAGGTTTTGGCGTTAATTAAATTATAACGTAATTTCGCACGCTTCAATTCGTTAATGGAAACCACTTATTATGGGTTAAATTAGAAGTCATTGCCTTTATGCGTTTAGGGTTTCACGTGACCGGAAAAAGAGAAGAAAAAAACAACAAAAAATCAAACCAAAACACTCAACTGTTGAGGTTAGCATGAAGAAGAAGCTTTCAGGGATAAACACATAAAGCTAATACAATTAAGCTTTTACAGGTTATTGACCAAGGTGGGTAGTAAGAAGCATGCAAAACAAAAACCGTTAACAAAGCTTTTAATTCAAAATTCATTGTTAAATGCAGCCAGAAGAAGTGTAAGCATAAGGAAAGGCCCCGAAAAGCTAAAAATTGAAGAGAGATTAGCTAGAGATAAACAACTGTTGAGTTCAACAAGCCAAAGAAGCTTTCAGGGATAAATACGAAAGCTAACACGATGAAGCTTTTACAGGTTATTGACCAGGAGGGGTGAAAATTATGAAAAATAAAACTGTTAACGAAGCTTTCAATTCAAAAATCATCGTTAAATTAAATCCAAATCAATTGAGCAGAGGAATTCAAAGTAGAGGTGTGCATGTGACACGAAGTTGTCTTGACTCACGAAAATTTTCGTGACTCACGCCTGACTCGTGAGTCACGCTCATGGCAACGGCGTGAATGTGCGTGAGCGTGATTAACAAACCAAAATGTTGTGCATGAGCGTGAGTCACGAAAATATTATCTTCGTGAGTAAAGATTTACGCCCACGAAAATAATCCCGCTCACCAAAACGCAGAGTGTAATAACGCTCTCGATTTTAATAATGCTCATATTTTCAGACACGTCGATAAGGTAAATTACTCAAAAAATTGTTCGTGAGTCACGACATTTTTCGTGAGTTACGATATTTTTCGTGAGTCACGGTATTTTTCGTAAGTCACGACATTTTCGTGCATGAATGTGCCAGAGTACAAATTTTCTTTTCGTGAGTGTGCGTGAGTCCCACCAAACAATATCGTGCGTGAGTGTGCGTGAGTAAGATTTTTCCGTCGTGACTGTGCGTGAGCGTGAGTAAACTATTACTCACGTGCACACCTCTAATTCAAAGGTAAAGGAAAAGCCTCAAAAAAGCTCAAAATGGGAGAGAGTTTAGGTAAATAGAAAGAACACACAATTTACCCCCAAAACATAAACCCAATAAAAATCTCTTCCAAATGAAGAAAAAAGGAAATTCTCAATGGATGTGAAGAGAATAAAAGCAGTACAAATAAAAGAGTTTTGCTCTGGTATTTCTATGTATTTGTGAATAGCTGAAATCAAATAGAGTAATGTATCAACTCACGTGTACTATAACTCTCTTTTACTCGTACATACATGGTATTTCACAATTGTGTACTCTCATGCTCTATAACTCTCAATTGCCAAGACGAACAACAAAAGCAACTCAATTAACTTCATAGAGAACTAGCTTAAAACTAACCACACCACACCCTCCACCCCCAGGCCCGGCATCGATGTCATGTCAAAAAGGTAGCATGCCAGTCGAATGTGATGTTTATTGCAAACAGTACCAAATAGGACATCAACCCGGTCTATAGCATATACGAAAAGTCGAATTGTTTGTGTGAGAAAAACAAAACATCGGCAATAATAGTGAAACGGATAAAATGGATAAATAAACGGCCTAGTCTAGAATGTTGTAAACACACAGATATTCACAAATACAAATAAATGGTAGAGCAAAGATCTATAATCTAGACGTTTGCAATAGGCCACATACAGTGAAAACGGAAACGGAAATTGAATGAAATATTTTAAGCATCCAGAGGCACACAACACAAATACATCGAAAAAAATATATTGTGCTTACAGACACACATATCGTGAAAATAGTGCTACAGTGTTTTGTGTTTGTGAAAACAAAAAGAGAATTTTAAAGCATTGAAGTTTTTTAACCTTAATTTGCCTGAATTCTCAGCTTTAAGCGGCATTTGTAAAAAAGAGAAACTAAAATGTGAGAACAAAAACAATGCAATCCGTTTGAATGAATATCCCAAAAGCAATTGCCAATAAAAAATGTGTGATATATGGCAAAGGCCGCCAATCAATTATCTCCCCAATTTCATTGACACTAACTAGACCAACTAACGAGTTTGGAGATATTTGCCAAATCATTATGTGAAACACAAACGCCATAGACAAATTGCACAATGGGATAGGAAATACAAATTTTTATATATAATAAAAGGATAATTATTATTAACAAAAATTATTAACAAAAAATTGTAGATTTTCTACTGTTTGGTACAATTTTCGATGTTTTGGTAGATTTTGCAATTCTAAAAAAAATATCTATAGATTAGACAAAATTTTCTGGAGAAATAAAATTTTGACAAAATTTTGTAAAGAAATAAAACTTGGAAAAAATTTTCTAGAGCACTAAAATTTTGACAAAATTTTCTAAAGAAATAAAATTTTTACAAAATTTTCTAAAGAAATAAAACTTTTACAAAATTTTCTAAAGAAAAAAAAAATTTTACAAAATTTTCTATAGAAATTAACTTTTTACGAAATTTTCTAAAGAAATAAAATTTTTACAAAATTTTCTAAAGAAATAAAATTTTTACAAAATTTTCTTAAGAAATAAAATTTTTACAAAAAATTTTTACAATTTTGACAAAAGTTTACAAAAAAATAAAATTTTTACAAAAGTTTAAAAAAAAAAATAAAATTTTGACAAAAGTTTCTAAAAAATAAAATTTTGACAACATTTGTAAAAATAATATTTTTACAAAATTTCTAAAGAAACAACATTTTCTACAGAAATAAAATTTTTACAAAATTTTCTACAGAAATAAAATTTGTTACAATTTCTAAAAAAAATAAAACTTTTATAAAAGTTTCTAAAAATAATAAAATTTTGACAAACGTTTCTAAAAAATTAAAATGTTGACAAAAGTTTCTAAAGAAATAAAATGTTCACAAAATTTTCTAAAGAAATAAAATTTTTACAAAATATCTAAAGAAACAAAATTTTTACCAAAGTTTCTAAAAAAAATAAATTTTGACAAAGTTTTCTAAAAAAATAAAATTTTGACAAAATTTTCTAAAGAAATAAAATTTTTACAAAATTTTCTATAGAAATAAAATGTTGACAACATTTTTTATAGAAATAAAATGTTGACAACATTTTTTATAGAAATAAAATGTTGACAACATTTTTTATAGAAATAAAATGTTGACAAAATTTTCTAAGAAAATAAAATGTTGACAAAATTTTCTAAAGAAATAAAATTTTGACAAAATTTTCGAATGAAATACAATTTTTACAAAATTTTCTAAAGAAATAAAATTTTTACAAAATTATCTAAAGAAATAAAATTTTTACAATAGTTCCTAAAAAAAAATAAAATTTTTACAAAAGTATTTAAAAAAATATCGCTCCCATATATATCTTATGGTCCCGGAAACTAGAGTACAGGAAAAATTTTCACTAAAATATTTCCAATTAAAATTTTAATTGAATTTTCAAAAATATTCAATAAAAAATGTAATTGATTCCCAATCTTTTTTAATTAAAACAAAAATGTCTCACAAAAATTAATAGTAACAATTAATGTTTTAATTGGATAAAATAATTTGTTAATTGGCTTCGGTGCTTGATACTATCATTTTCGTGATTGAAGACATTTTAATTAAAAAATAATTGAATCAATTAATAACATGATTGAATCGAAACATTTTTTTTTTTTTTGAGAGTGATATAAATTGTTTCAAATTTGCTAGAAATCGGTTCAGATTTAGTTATATTCCCCGTAGATATCATTCGCCAGATTTGGCATTGGCATTACATACAAATGCACACAATTATTGTACCATGTACCACAGTAGTGGTGAAGGGTGCAAACGCCTTAGATTTTTTTCCCTGATCGAGAATACATAGTCGGAAATAGATATTGCAGGATGCTACAAACGAAATGACAAAATTATTACATCCCCATCACCATTCTATGGTCAAGGTGTTTTTGAAAGACATTTTTTATATGTATTCCGTGGTGGTCAATGTGGCCATTTTAGCGTTTTTGCAGCTACATTTAGCATTTATTTTTCATATTTAGACGTGAAATTTTCATTTAGCATTTTGCATTATTTCTATTATTAATTTCGCATTTTATTAATTTATTAATTTAGATAAGAAGATTTTTTTGTTCTCGCGACCTATTTCAATTACAGTTTTGAAGAATTTTTTCTTCATTTCATATAGTATATCACCAAATCTTCAAAATATTAAAAGTGCACAAAATGAGAAAATACTTTGCTGCGGATCGAAATTTTAGACCAACGACATTCTCATTTGTTAAAAATTGTTTTCTTTAAAAACAAATAAATGGCAGGAGACAAAACAATTATCTCTAAAAAAAAAAAGTTTTTGAGAAAACGTTTGTATATATTTGGTTTGTCAGAAAAGAAAGTTCATCCTTCTGCGTAAAAAAAAAATTATTTCTATTGGAAACCATTTAAAAACTAAAAATTTAAATTAAGTGAAAATTTTGGACAACAAATGAAAGATTTCACAATGAACGAAATTACTATTTTAGAAAAACAATGGGAAAGCTGTGTGTACATCAATGGACAAATAAAAGTCAAGCAATTGTTGTATTTATGTTATTGAACACTACATTGGAAGGAGTGTCTTCTTTTCTGAGAACTAAATTTCAGACAAACAAAGTTTTTTTTTGTCCCTAAACAATGTTCATTAAAACCAAACAAAAAACTTAGAAATACACATGTATGATATCAATTTTTAAATTCATATATCATAGGCTCGTTAATTTTTGATTACATTATTTTATTTTAATGAAACAGGTGGCATTGTTAAACAAACAAATATTTGTTTTTTTTTTTAATGTAGCATTTTTTTCTTTTGTTGGCAATTTGTTATACTTTTTTGCATTTTTCACCATTAATTTAATGTTGATTTAGCTGCACAACTTTTTTAGATCTGGTCACATTGATGGTGGTGGTGGACACATAAGATTTGTTTTTAAAATCAATATGACTTCGTTTTTTCTCATTCACATCGATGGAAAATCAGGAAATGCTTTTAAAAAAGATTTGTCAAAGTTATTTAAAGTCTATCGTGTTACACGTTGAAAAGGAATATGATCACCTACCAGAGAAAAATCTTTCTCGCCAAACATAAAATGCATGACGAAATTAGATACGTAATGTCCGAGACAATAACATGATTTCGAAAAACATGTTACACCGTCCAAATATAATATTTTGTTGTAGGAGGTGATCATATTCTTGGTTTTAAAAATTTAGGGACAAAAGCCTAAGTATGTGCCACAATATCAGTTTGTTTTTTTTTTTTTTTTTCGTTACATCCTTGTGTGAAATAACCATTGACAAATAGATAAAGTGATAGTGTCCAATCAAATAACACACAAATGTTAACAGACAGCACGTGAAAACAAAATCCTTTTATGAAGACAACAATCACAAGAAAAAATAAAATCCGTAAATACAAAACTGAAACAAAAACCAAAGCAGACGTTGTATGAAACCAGACACCTCCATCGATTTTTGTGATTTACTACTGTTTGCCGTCCAAAATCATTCATCCATACAAACAACCGACAATACAAAGGAGCATCTAAGCAAAAGTCCATATCTTGGTCAAATAAAGCAACGGCCACCACTGCCATCAACTAGTAAGAGTGGCTATCCATCCATTTACGCTCTACTGATCCTGTTTAGGCCAACAACAGAAGAAAATGCAGCCACAGATGGCGACATTGATGCCTCCAATTATTGACCTAGGACCACCAAGAACACCAATAGGATCCAGGCCTAGGCCCATTGTTGACCAACGGCGGGCCACTATTGTACCCATAAATTCACCATGTAAGCAATTGGCAGTTTTTCTACTGGTTTCAAGTTCACACCTCATTCAAACCTATCCTCCTAGCCATGAATCCCCCAACTCGCTCCACCAATACAAGAACCCAATGAACATTGTGTCCATCATAATGCTTTTGGTGTTGGTGTTTAACGTTATTTTTTTGTTTGTTTGTGTTTTTTTCTTTATTTATTTTTTATGCTTGATTGTTGTATAAGGAAATGTGTTGAATATGCAGAAAATTTTTAAGAAAAGAAAAATCATAAATTCGCCTCATTTGTTCTCTAGAATTCAAATCTCAAGACATATGAATGGAAGTGTTTTTTTTTTCGTTTTAAACAAAAGCAAACGCATAAACTACAATGAGTCCCCAATATGCGATCCGGAAGTAGAACAAATTCAATCACACAAAAAAATATTAGTTAATTTGATTGTCAATACAATTAAAATTATGTTCAAATTTAAGCTAACAACGTAATTTGTAAATACAATTACGATTTTAGTCACTTTAGCAACCAATGTTGTTATATCAACAAACATTTTGTTATATCAACAAAAATTTTGTTGAACTTAAAAATTTTCTGTAACAACAATTTATTGTTAGCTCAAAAATTATAATATTCTTTTCTATGATTATCCGACAAAATTCATTTGTACATGTTATAAAAAATACAGAATTTGTCCGTTTTAGGAAAAAAATCATTTTGGACAATTAAATGTAATGTGCAAAAAAAATTGAAAAAATTGGAAGATGTTCCACAAATATTTCTTTTTAAGAGCATCCCGGGATCCTCCATCATTTTTGTCAATTTTGATGAAGTTCTTTTAGACGCTATTTGACAGTTTAAAGTGAAAATATAATTTTTGGACAATCTCGCAAAAAAGAACATAAAATCAACAAAAAAAAGCAAACAAAATAATAAGAAAATGTAATTAAACAACATTTTATCCTCGCATGGATTTGAACATGTACCTATTGACTTTTTCACTTACATGAAAGTTCTTTTGAGATTTTTTCAATTCTAGTTTTTAAGTTTCCTAATTTTCAAGTTTCCTTCGAAAACTCATCAACGAGCTGATGATAGATATTCTCCCTAGCAGATGGTTTCAAATGGCAATCTTCCCGAAGTTACATTTAAAGCTTCTACATATGGAGGCTACATCACATTATGAATTTATAAGTAGCAGTTTTGTTTGAGTTTTAAAGGAATCATAAAATGTGCTCGAAAATTCGATAGAATAACGCGTTTGGTTATTGCGAAAGTCACCGAGATCTGTGAAGTGGACATTCTTGATGATTCGATTGAAACGGCCGATATGACG
The DNA here is from genome assembly GCF_050003625.1 of Haematobia irritans. Classification (NCBI taxonomy): domain Eukaryota; kingdom Metazoa; phylum Arthropoda; class Insecta; order Diptera; family Muscidae; genus Haematobia; species Haematobia irritans. The sequence goes on from NC_134400.1 coordinate 167,788,621, forward strand.
GTTGTTGAAAATCTCGATTGCCCTACGGATCCTCCAGATAAATCTTCACCATTGCAAGGCTGCTTGTGCTGCCTTAAAAGTTCTCATAATGAAAGGGGACATAGATATAGTTCTTATTCAAGAACCATATGTTTATAGAAGCAAAATATGTGAATTAAGTACTCCGGGGTTCAAACTATTGCAGTATACTAGAAGAGATCTAAATCGAGCCTGTATAATTGCAATAAATGAGCTTAACTTGTTTCTGCTTCCTTCAATGTGCAATGCAGACACTGTCGTTGCCAGTTTAGAAATAGTCAAATGTAAATATTGGGTATCCTCGGTCTACATGGGACATGATAGGAAGATGCCTCCATGTGCCGTTAACACCTTAGTTGAGGAGTCATTGAAAACAAAGACAAAACTCATTATGAGATGCGACGCAAATGCACATCATAGTATATGGGGAAGTGGTGACATTAATACAAGAGGAGAGTCGCTCCTAGAGTTTATTTTGCGTACTAATTTGGTAGTTTGCAATAAGGGAGATGCCCCAACTTTTGTCACTAAAAACAGCCAAGAGGTTTTGGACGTCACCTTGGCCTCGCAAGAACTGAATGAAATGATATCTGAGTGGCAGGTTTTAAGTGAACATAGATAGCTTCTCAGATCATCGCTACATCTGGGTTGGCCTGTCGCAAACTGTGACTTTTTCGACATACGTTTACGACGGTATAATACGTATGTCGCAAAAGTCGTAAACCCAATGTAAAAACCCTTTTTTTGAATTAAAGAAATTGTGAATATTTCTCAATTTAATTTAGTTAGGCTCCACGATAAAAGGGATGCAAAAATACCTTATATTGTATTTATTCAAAACTCTAGTAGTTTTACACCTCTCATTCGCAGCTTCATCTCTCTTATATTTCTTATGCGCAACTATTTTTGGTTTGCGTAGTCCATAATGTCCACCCAAGCCTTAGTTGCATCAGCGAATGGCTAGCTACCATTTTGAAAATGTTTAATTAGTATGGAAAATTCTCCCTAACAAAAATTTACTTATGCAAGACTTGAGTAGTTTTCCCTCCTTTCAGTTTCTGCAGAAATTTTGGAAAGAAAGGATGAACGAATACTGACCGTCACGTATACTGTTCCATCAAGTAGTTTGTAGTAATTTTGGCTTTGGAATCTCAAATGGAAATAACTCTATTCTCAAGTTTTTTAACCTCGTTAATAACTTTATGAACCTTCCTGCGAATTGAAACTTCTTCGCACATATCATCATCTTGGATATCATTCGCTGTCTAGATAAAGAGAAAAAGGTTGATACAGACTATATCTGCGCTACATCAGTTTCAAATTTGATGTTCACACAACCAAGACCATATTCCCGCCAAATGTTAGGAAAGCTGATTGGTATAGGTATAGGGAATCGTTCCATATGATTATACTGAAAATACCAGAGACAAATATGAGAAATGTGCAAGATATCGAACACGCAGTGGGCAGGATTACTAAGGCCTTCAAAATCTCACTGAAAGCTGCATGTCCTAGAGGCAAGGCAAGGGGGAAATCGGCCACGGAGTCTAGTAATATGAGGAAATCCTGCAGGAAGCTCTTTAACAAAGCAAAGTCCACCAGAGCTCCTGAGGATTGGGACGCTTACAAGAAGAATCTGAGAGGCTGCAAGCGAGAACTGAGAAAGGCTCAGCATAACCCTTGGAATGATTACTGCAGCAGTATTGAGAATACGTCCGAGGCTTCCAAACTACGGAAGGTACTAACATCCACGAACTCCGCTACAGGTTTCATTAAAACATCGGAGGGCAATTGGACAACGTCCAGTGAGGATAAGCTGGAGGTACTATTGGACATACATTTTCCTGGAAATCAGACGGTTGAACCATGTTCTGGCGGTGCCACAAGGACTCAGCGGTCATTTCCTATCGAGGAAATTGTATCGGAATCTAGAATAAAATGGGCGTTTAATAGCTTTGGACCACTCAAACCCTCGGACCTGATGGAATTACTCCGGCGGAGTTACAAGCAGTGACTGACAGAATTATCCCCTGGTATATAGGATGTATCAGCTTAGCATATATTCCAGGAAAGTAGAGGGAAACAAAAGTCGTTTTCATACCAAAAGTGGGAAAAGCCTCTCACGCGAGTGCGAAGAATCTCGCTATCTGTCAAAAAACACACAATCATGACGCTTCTAGACATCGAAGGAGCGTCCGAGTTCGATATGACAACTCTGAATGTTGATCCAAGTATACTTGGCTGTTAGACGAACTTCTAATGAAGAGACGTATTTCAGCCACACTAGGACAAGCACACATACAAAAGTATGTGAACAGAGGCACTCCCCAAGGAAGAGTTCAATCACCTCTTATTTGGAATTTTGCTGTAAACAATCTTCTGGTTTCCTAGAAAAAGAAAAGAGGTGGAATTCGCAGATGATGTGGCTCTAGCAGTCAGGGAAAATTCCCTTCTACAATCAGATATATTATACAGAGAGCCAACCGGATGAAATGGACGAAAGATAATGGTCTTGGGGTAAATTCTGCAAAGAAAGAACTAAATAGTTATGTAATGCAAAGATCGCAAAACTCCCACGGTTAAGCCCATATCCTTAGTGGGTATTGAAATTCCTTTTGGTCAGTGTGCAAAATACCTTGTCGTTTTTTTGGACAGAAAGCTGAACTTTAAGCTTAATATTGAAGAAAGGGCGAGAAAAGCAACCATAGCTTTATACTCGTGTAAAAAGTCAATAGGAGAAAAGTGGGGACTAAAACCGAAAATTATGCATTAGTTATACACGGCAGTGGTTAGACCTATAATGCTATATGCTATATGGTGTTGTAGTCTGGTAGCCGGCACTTCAGCAGCCGACAAGTTTAGATAAAGTTCAACGTATAAGCCTTACGTTTGTGTATCTCAGGCGCATTCAGTAAGACAGGAACAGATTCCCTTAATGCCATGCTGCATCTATTGCCTTTAGACATTTTGTCCAAACAGTCAGCTGCAACAACGGCTGTGTGGTTGCGCGAGCTATCGCTGTGGTCGGAAAAAAGGTACGGTCACAGTTCGGCCATCAAAACAATGCCAGATGTGCCAAACGTAGTGGATTACACTCTGGCGAAACCCCTTTTCGACAAAAAGTTTGAAACTATTATTCCCAACAGCGAGGCGTGGTCCACACAGACCCCAAGGAATAAACGTCATATAGATTTCTACACTGATGGCTCCAAATTGGATGGACAAGTGGGTTTCGGAGTATATTCTAAAGATCTGGAACTTCGAATATCGAAAAGATTACCTAATCACTGTGGTGTTTTTCATGCTGAAATATTAGCAATAAGAGAGGAGGAGAATTGGCTGAGAAGTAATGTTCCTACAAATGTTGACAAAAACTCGCTCATCCAAATTCCCTACGTTGTTATAAATGGGGGATTTTTACTAAAAATATGATCCAAATATAAAAATATTTCTAATGAAAAATATCGGAATCTTATTTTTTTTTATTCAATAATATGCTCAAATTTACAAAGGCCGTAGGGGAAGATTATGAAATCAATATGGTGTACTTGATTTTTGGGTATTTAGACTGGAACCTTCTCCTTGTCCCACACTACGAAACTTGAAGGGAAGTTTACAGATTTTCTTTGAATTTGCATAGAAAGTGACGTCCCTTTACAAAAAATAAAACAAAGTCTCCAAAAAAAAACCTTTTCCGATTTACTTGAAATTCGGAGAAGATGATTAAATTTATACAGGGTACATGATTTTTCGATGACTGATTGGGGAAGGGGAATTGTGAAGTTGGGTAATTTGCGAAATGAATATAGGGTACGTGAATTTACGATATCTGTTCGGCAAAATCACGGCAAAACCCTGGATTTTGAGGCCATATAAGTTCAAATCGGACAAAAGATATATAAGGGAGCTATATCTAAATCTGAATCGATTTTGACCATATTTAGCACATACAATATTATCGTTAAAAGTAGTGCTTGTGCAAAATTTGAAGTAAATCAGGGCAAAACTCTGGCTTTTTAGACCATATAAGTCCAAATCGGGCGAAAAATATATATGTGAGCTATATCTAAATCTGAACCGATTTTAACAAAATTTGACATACTTAACGATACTACTAACGTACCCCTTGTGCAAAATTTGAAGCAAATCACGGCAAAACTCTGGCTTTTGTGGGCATATAAGTTCAAATCGGACGAAAGATATATATGGGAGCTATGTCTAAATTTGAACCGATTTCAATCAAATTTACCAAGCATTAGTAGAATGTCAATTCTATCCTCTGTGCAAAATTTCACGAAGATCGGTAGTAAACTTTGGCCTCTATGGTCATATAAGTCTAAATCGGACGAAAGATATATATGGGAACTATATCTAAATCTGAACCGATTTGGCTGATATTTTGCAAGATTTTCGAGACTCGTAAAATATTTGGATGTACGGTATTTCAAGAAAATCGGTTGATAAACACGCTAACTATGACCAAATCGGTGATAAATATATATGGCAGCTATATCTAAATCTGAACCGATTTTTCCCAAAACCAACAGCGATTGTCTCTGTCCCAAGAAACGGTCCTATGCCAAATTTGAGGACGATCGGACTTAAATTGCGAGCTGTACTTTGTGCACAAAATTACATATATAGACAGACAGACGGACAGACAGACAGACAGACGGACATCGACTCAGAATTTAATTCTAAGCCGATCGGTATACTAAAAGATGGGTCTATGACCAATATTTCTTGGCGTTACATACAAATGCACAAACTTATTATACCCTGTACCACAGTAGTGGTGAAGGGTATAAAAATACGGCCAGGTCGAATCTTATGTACTCTTCATCATGGATTGAGCACAAGGTTCCACTAAAGACTGCCATCCACAATAGAAATACTTAAGTAAGAAGGGTACATGAGATTCGACGTGACCGTATTTATACCCTAAACCACATAGTGGTCAGGGTATAATAAGTTTGATCGGCCAAAAAATGTGCCTACCAGAAATATTGATTTTAGACCCCATAAAATATATACCGATCGACTCAGAATCATCTAGCACTTGGTGTCCGTCCGTCCGTCCGTGTATTTGTTGTTTCCAGGATTCCGGTTGCAATTATTAACCGATTTTGATGAAATTTGGTACAGGGAGTTTTCTGGGAACAAGGACGAACGCTATTGAATTTGGAAGAAATCGGATCAAATTTAGATATAGCTCCCATATATATGTATCGCCCGATTTCGACAAATGGGGTCACGTTGCGTTTATTTTCAAACGGATCGTCACCAAATTTGGCAAAATGTAAGTCTTCAAGTCTGCAAGATTTCATTTAAATCGGTTCAGATTTAGATATAGCTCCCATATATATATATATATATATATATATATATATATATATATATATATATATATATATATATATATATATATATATATATATATATATATATATATATATATATATATATATATATATATATATATATATATATATATATATA
>NC_134400.1:168094237-168211023 GCF_050003625.1 Haematobia irritans
TAAGGTACGTGATAGTCCGATATCAGGTCGGAGTGGTGCGAAGGTGGGGAGGGTGCCCTTTTGTCCGTTTTTTTTTTTTCTTAAATTGAAAGTAGAGGGTTGTCCATAAATGGGAACTCGGTACATAATTTTATGATTTTTGCACAGGCTTCTGCCACACTTCTTTTTAGTAAAGAACTTAAATTTACATGAAATTGGTAGCCAAGGTATAGGGTACATCATTTTCCAACATTTTAGCAAATGTTAATGTGATAAAATTTTTTACTACGTTTGCTTTTTCCGATTTATTGGATAATATAGTGCTTAATTTTCAGATTTGTTGAGGAAAAGGATATCTTTCCTTGACAAACCACACTTAAAATTCACAAGAAATATAGAAGATTGTCCAAATACTTGAATACAGAACATTATTAAAAAAATTTGGAGGAAAGGGTACACCCTCTCCCGCCGTATTTATACCTATAAACGAAAAATCAAGTAGTCCGATTTGTTTAAAAGAATTCAAATCTTTTCGAATTTGTTTTCAGCACGAAGGATACAGTTGACTAAGTTAACGCAAAATGTTCCTCCAAATACGCTTCGGAAGGCGCAGCGAAGCGGGCCGGGTTACGCTAGTCTATAGAAATAAAAATTTGACAAAATTTTCTTTAGAAATAAAATATATCGTCACCATGCTTATTCCACTGTGAAAATTAATTTCCAATATAACTGAGTACTTAAACAATCCTAAAGTAATTCTGATTACCTTTTGCTGTCCATGAAAGAACATTATTTTGGTTTTCTTTCAGGGAATTATGGTAAATTCCATCATTTCTTATATGCCAGTGAAGCTCGTAGGTCAACAAAGTGGCAGTGGTAGTTGTTTTGCTCTTCTCTGAAAATGCCTATTTAGCTTCTTGTTGGTTTGGTGATTTCCACCTTGTGATGGTTTCTTGTCAAATGTACTAAATAGCAACTATCAGGCGTAGTAGTTGACCGTATGGACACCATGGAAAAGTATTGATTGTGTGCTAGGAGGATTTAAAAATGCATGGTCTTTCCAGGACATACATAATTGTAAATATCCTTGACAGAAAGTGTGTTCTTTACTGATAAAAAAAAGCATATTGATAAAAGAGAGAAAATTTTGGCAAAATTTTCTATAGAAATAAAATTTTGACAAAAATTTTCTATAGAAATAAAATTTTGACAAAAATTTTCTATAGAAATAAAATTTTGACAACATTTTCTACAGAAAGAAAATTTTGAAAAGATCCAATAGAAATAAAATTTGGAAAAATAAGATTTTTGTTTGGTAGTTTTTTGGTAAAATTTTCTCCAAATTTTGGTAGATTATTTTTGGCTCGAGTGGCAACCGTATATCAGTAAATCCTTTAAAGTCGTGTTAACGACTTGACTACAAGTAGAAACTAAGCTTTAATTCAAGTCCAAAAGCCCTTAAGATGAAGTGTTGGAAATTTTCATTAATTTATAAGAATTTTCGCAGATCATTAAAGCCAACTTGATTTTAGACAAACCAAATCTTCCTTCATTTTAACCCGAATCACTTAACCATAAGAACAAAACGACAAAGTTTATGGTCTTTTGGACAGGGATAAAAACTTTATATCAGCGTAATGCCTCTTCTATGCTAAGCAAAATAGGGATTCGTATTTTAAGGTCTTTGGACTCACGACAATATTTTTTTCAGTGCAGTGACAGTTAATTTTATTGTCTGCAAGCATACAAACATATTTTGCTTAGGATGTCCAAAACCGATACCGGTTAACAGATTAACCAAACCGGAATAGTGAAAACAGTGGAATTTTCGGTTAACTGCGAAACCCGGTTTTTGATCATCGGTTTTCGGGTATTTCAATGCAATTTCTATATGTCATATGTTTTTTCCGAAGGTAGATTTTTGTTAGAGCGATATAGAAGATGAAAACTCAATGACTACTTACAAATGTTTGCACTAAGTTGCACAAAATAATCTTTGACTATCTTGACCGCTCAACGATTTCACATATTTGCCTTCGAAACGAAATTTTAGTCAAACGAAATTTCGCTTTGTTGTGAATTCCTTTCCTTTCCGAATTTTAGTCCGACATATACTATCAGTAAACGAGTATTTTGATTGATATGTTTCGAAAAAAAACGATCGGTTTAGAATTTTGGATAAAACAAACATACAGTTAAACAAGTAAGGAAAGTCTAAAGTCGGGCGGGGCCGACTATATTATACGCTGCACCACTTTATATATCAAAATTTTCGATACCATATCACATCTGTCAAATGTGTTGGGTGCTATATATAAGGTATGTCCGAAATACATACATTTAAATATCACTCGATTTGGACAGAATTTGATAGACTTTTACAAAATCTATAGATTCCAAATTTAAGTCGGCTAATGGACTAGGGTGGAACACAATGTTAGTAAAAAAATATGGGAAACATTTAAATCTGAAGCAATCTTAAGGAAACTTCGCAAAAGTTTATTTATGATTTATCGCTCGATATATATGTATTAGAAGTTTAGGAAAATTAGAGTCATTTTTACAACTTTTCGACTAAGCAGTGGCGATTTTACAAGGAAAATGTTGGTATTTTGACCATTTTTGTCGAAATCAGAAAAACATATATATGGGAGCTATATCTAAATCTGAACCGATTTCAAATTTGGCACGCATAGCAACAATGCTTATTCTACTCCCTGTACAAAATTTCAACTAAATCGGAGTTAAAAATTGGCCTCTGTGGTCATATGAGTGTAAATCGGGCGAAAGATTTATATGGGAGCTATATCTAAATCTGAACCGATTTCAACCAAATTTGACACGCATAGCAATAATGCTAATTCAACTGCCTGTGCAAAATTTCAACTAAATCGGAGTAACAGATTGGCCTCTGTGGTCATATGAGTGTAAATCGGGCGAAAGCTATATATGGGAGCTATATCTAAATTTGAACCGATTTGGATGATATTTTGCAAGTTTTTCGAGACTCATAAAATATTGGGATGTTCGGAATTTGAGGAAGATCGGTTGATATACACGCCAATTATGACCAGATCGGTGAAAAATATATATGGCAACTATATCTAAATCTGAACCTATTTTTTCCAAAATCAATAGGGATCGTCTTTGAGCCGGAGCAGGACCCCATACCAAATTTTAGGACAATCGGACTAAAACTGCGAGTTGTACTTTGCACACAAAAATACATCAACAGACAGACAGACAGACGGACATCGCTAAATCGACTCAGAATTTAATTCTAAGACGATCGGTATACTAAACGATGGGTCTCAGACTTCTCCTTCTTGGCGTTACATACAAATGCACAAACTTATTATACCCTGACCACTATGTGGTTTAGGGTATAAAAACACGGCTATTTGAACTCCCTATTTTTGATCCATTAGAATTCAAGTGTGATTGTTTCATATTTGGCTGAAAAACCACAAGTGGCTATCGTTTAAATGTGATTAATTTTGTTGTTTTTCCTACCATTGGTCATCGCCGTGCCACTAGCACTATTGCATCGCGTCCAAAATTGGTTAAAAAATAACGCTAACAACTCCAGAAATTATCCAAATGAACAAGATTTCATCGATTTTGTCAGTGTCATCTACTAAGTTTAAATAGTTTAAAAAGCAAATTCCTCACCTAATTACGGCACTATGGTCACGGCCGATATCAATCGGTAACACTTTTGCAACAGACGTATTTCGGACAGTAAAGTTGACACTAAAACATACCAAAGTGTCGATCATCTCAAGATGGTACATTGCTGGAAATGGGCCAACAGAGCCTCTTTCGTTTAGCATGTGATGACTCTAACAGCCGTTTGAAATCCATAATTCGTGCCAAAAGTAGTCAATTCAAAAATATCAAAACTGATACTAAAATTGGGTGGTGGGTAATGCTGGTTTGCTGTTGACCAAAAGAAAATCGAATGAAGCATTTTACTTTGTTGCATTACGTATCAGCCATCCACCTTTTATATGCCTTAGCAAGAAATTACCTTACCAAGCCTACCATCCCTTTGTATTTACGGCTTTCATTTTGACATTTATCAGTAAAGAGCACACTTTCTGTCAAGGATAATTGTAAATTATCCTTGTCCTGGAAATACCATACATTTTTAAATCCTCCTAGTTACCTTGATGTCCATAAGGTCATCTACTACCAACGATAGTTGCCAGTTAGTGCATTTGACAAGAAACCATCAAAAGGTGCAAATCAACAAACAATCAAGAAGCTAACTAGGCATTTTCAGAGAAGAACCAAACCATTCCCACTGCTATATATATATACACATATATATACTCTGGGTCGTTGGGAAATTCTATGTCGATCCAGCGACGTCCGTCCGTCTGTTGAAATCTCAAACACAAAATCACACAATTGGCACAATTACATCCTATTGATGTAGGCCAGATGGTAATAAATATGGGTCATATCGGAGTTTTTTTAGGTAAAGCCGCCATATAAACTGAACCCCACATTTGGGTTGCGAACACCCCTGGAAGAGCTAATTTCATCCAAGCCGGTTGAAAAATTAAAAGGTTTATTCATGTTAAAAACATAATCAATTGTTTGATGAACCTTTTATTTAAATCTAACAAACTACACTGAAAAAAAATGTTGTCGTGAGGCCAAGGATTGCATGTTCTTGAAATAGGAATGCGAATTTTGCTTAGCATACAAGACGCATCTTCACGCAGAGAAGAAACATGATTGTCACAATCATATTCGAAGAGCAAAATAATATGATAGGAGCTATTTTTGCGGAGACCATGTAACATTTTAAACTGCAACCATGTTGGCTCAGTGAACATGGTTCTAAGAAAAATATAATTGTCCTCATCTAAAATGTTATTATATTGATAAAAAGAATTTCGTTTGAATGAAAAGACAATGGTCACGATTTAAAATGTTATGGTATTCATTAAAAATGTTTTACTCCTAGTTAAAAGAACATGGTCACAACCTAAAATGTTTTGATCTTTATGAAAAAACTTTTTTCATCGTCGAAAAAGGACGCCACTTGAGAAATGAAAACACAAAATTAACTTTATTTGTTTGTTTTTATTTATTTATAAACTAATTAATTGTTTATTTGTATTTATAATGCCGTTCAAGCTAACATCATATATTTTTACACACTCTATTTTATTTCAATTTCAACAATAAGTAATTATTTCATATTTACACCGTGCCCATCAAATGTACAAACGCAGGCATCATGGAACTGCAAATAAAAATAAATGATACCATATAGCAAAATGCAGGACAAACAAGTATGTACGGCCGTAAGTTCGGCCAGGCCGAAGCTTATGTACCCTCCATCATGGATTGCGTAGAGACTTCTTCTAAACACTGCCATCCACAATCGAATTACTTAAGTTGCGGTAACGTTTGCCGATGGCAAGGTATCTTAAAACCTCCTAACACCGTCTTCTAAATTGTGTGTAAGTCCATACGTGGTATATACTAAATCAAAAAAAAGATCGATCCAATACGTATATAATTCAGTTTGACAAAGTAGACATAAAATTTTGACAAAATTTTCTACAGAAATAAAATTTTAACAAAATTTTCTATAGAAATAAAATTTTCACAAAATTTTCTATAGAAATAAAAATTTTCACAAAATTTTCTATAGAAAGAAAATTTTGACAAAAATGTCTACAGAAATAAAATTTTAAGAAAATTTTCTATAGAAATAAACTTTTGACAAATTTTTCTATAGAAATAAAATCTTGGTAGATTATTTTTGGCTCGAGTGGCAACCATGATTATGAACCGAATAAAATTTGAGCAAAATTTTCTATAGAAATAAAATTTTGACAATGATGAAAATTTTATTATGAACCGAATAAAATTTTAACAAAATTTTCTCTAGAAATAAAATTTTGGTATATTATTTTTGGCTCAGTGGCAAACATGATTATGAACCGATATGGACCAATTTTTGTGTGATTGGACCAATTTTGGTATGGTTGTTAGCGACCATATACTAACACCACGTTCCTAATTTTAACCGTATCGGATGAATTTTGCTCCTCCAAGAGGCTCCGGAGGTCAAATCTGGAGAACGTTTTATATGGGGGCTATATATAATTATAGACCGATATGGACCAATTTTTGCACGGTTGCTAGAGACCATATACCAATACCATGTACCAAATTTCAGCCGGATCGGATGCAATTTGCTTCTCTTTGAGACTTCGCAAGCCAAATGTGGAGATCGGTTTATATAGGGGCTATATATAATTATGGACCGATGTGGACCACTTTTTGCATGATTGTTAGAGACCATATACCAACACCATGTAGCAAATTTCAGCCGGATCGGATGAAATATGCTTCTCTTAGAGGCTCCACAAGCCAAATCTGGGGATCGGTTTATATGGGGGCTATATATAATTATGGACCGATGTGGACCAATTTTTGCATGGTTGTTAGAGACCATATACCAACATCATGTACCAAATTTCAGCCGGATCGGATGAAATTTGCTTCTCTTTGAGGCTCCGCAAGCCAAATCTGGGGATCGGTTTATATGGGGGCTATATATAATTATGGACCGATGTGGACCAATTTTGGCATGATTGTTAGAGACCATATACCAACACCACGAACCAAATTTCAGCCGGATCGGATGAAATATGCTTCTCTTTGAGGCTCCACAAGCCAAATCTGGGGATTGGTTTATATGGGGGCTATATATAATTATGGACCGATGTGGACCAATTTTTGCTTGATTGTTAGAGACCATATACTAACACCATGTACCAAATTTCAGGCGGATCGGATGAAATTTGCTTCTCTTAGAGGCCTCGCAAGCCAAATCGGGGGATCGGTTTATATGGGGGCTATATATAATTATAGACCGATGTGGACCAATTTTTGCATGGTTGTTAGAGACCACAGACCAACATCATGTACCAAATTTCAGCTGGATCGGATGAAATATGCTTCTGTTAGAGGCTCCACAAGCCAAATATGAGGGCCCCTTTATATGGGGGCTATACGTAAAAGTGGACCGATATGGCCCATTTTCAATACCATCCGACCTACATCGATAACAACTACTTGTGCCAAGTTTCAAGTCGATAGCTTGTTTCGTTCGGAAGTTAGCGTGATTTCAACAGACGGACGGACGGACGGACGGACATGCTTAGATCGACTCAGAATTTCACCACGACCCAGAATATATATACTTTATGGGGTCTTAGAGCAATATTTCGATGTGTTACAAACGGAATGACAAAGTTAATATACCCCCATCCTATGATGGAGGGTATAAAAATTATTAATATAAATAATTGATTGCTTTCTATAAATATCGCCCGATTTCGCCAAATATTTTCCAAAAAGAAACCATTCACTACGTATCTTTGCGAGATCCATCCCATTCTCTTGTCAAATCGCCACTCCTAAGTCAGAAAAAATTATAAAAATGCCCCATTTTAAAATTTGTTGGCCTTCTATGTTAATTAACCAGCAGTTGTAAAGTTATGAAGTTTTTCCTGTACACTCAACTGGCATTGACTATTACCATACCTGTGATAAGGACATTTTCATTAGGTTGGATAAATCTTGGAAAAATATTGTTGTAAAATACAACTAAATCGGAGTATATTGTTTGCAATACATTGAAAATCACCTCAGTAATGCTGGTGACATATCTGAGGGTTTCAAAGCTTCTCTAAGTGGAGGTTTCAAAGCTTCTAAAAAGGAGGTCCCTTGTCTTTGAGCTTAACATGGAATCGGGCAGCACTCAGTGATAAGAGAGAAGTTCACCACTGTTGTATCACAATGGACTGAATAGTCTAAGTGAGCCTGCTCCATTGGGCTGCCACATAACCTAACCTAACCGTCACTACCGAAATAAACCTAATGTTAAAAACTTTTATTTTTCTTCTGTTTTTACTTGTACTAACAGCATGTAGAACAAAAATGGTAATTTTGAAAACCTTCCTCAAATACTTAAAGAGCTATATGAGCTTCTTCTGAAAATTTGATTCTTGAATTGTGACCAACTGGCCATAAAAAAATAAGCGCTATTTGGCCTATAATATCTTTCAAAGTGTGAGAAAAAATACAAAAAAGAACCCGAAAAAGTATCAGCTATAGTTTTTGCATAAATGTCCATTTACCAGAAATATACAGTAGAAAAATTGTCTCAAATTTGCGTATTTTTCGTTTATTGTTAAAGAAGTTAAAAAATGTATTTTAGACCTCACCAATATGGACAATATTTATAGCTTACTTAGACTAAAGTCTCTACTTTAAAATAAATCGAAACTAGGTGGGAAAATAGAATTTGGTGTCTTTTTCGAATGTCCTTCTAAGTGGACATAGTGAAAGGGTTAACAGTATTTGTATCTGGAAATGCAAACCTTTATATTGCTCCCATCAAATTTGAAGTAGTTGAGATGGTAACACAAATGTTTGTCTACATAGTGGTGAAGGGTATAATATAGTCGGCTCCGCCCGACTTTAGACTTTACTTACTTGTTTAATCTGCATATGTGGACATAATTAGGTTGGGTAAATATTCGAGAAAAAATGAAAAATTCTAAAAAAGAAAGATTTTTTTTCAAATACAGATAATTTCAAATTTTACATCACTAATACGATTTTTCTTTTCTATGTATAGAGGCTTTTCAGGTCCAACGAAAAAAAAAACAATAAACAGACAATTGATGGCGACAGAAACATTCCATATGAAAATCAAAATTGCATCCAAAACCCAATATTTTGAATGTGTTTTTCTCTCTTTTAATTTAATTGGACTTTATATCAATGTCCTTTTTCTCTGTGTGTATATGTGTTACTATATAAATGCATATGTATGCTTGTATCATAAATGTCATTGAAGAAATAGCCCCTGTACGAATGACACTATCAGGAGTTTAGATTCACATTTATACAAATTAATAAAAATGATCTCTCTCTAAATGTCTATGCATTGAGATAGAGAGCGCGAAAATGAGAATGTGAGAAACAAATGTACAAATGCATTTATACCACATACTTGAGTGTATTCGTACAAATCAACTCAAAAAGAGACAGCCAATATGATTCTATTAACAAACACAAAATTCCTCCCAAAAAAAAAATGCCACTGCGGTGCATTTTATAGGTTTTGACCAAGGATAACGTAACAGTATCAGTGGATGCAGTGGTTTACTATCGCGTTTCAAATGCGACAATTTCTATAACGAAGGTGGATAATGTTCATCACTCGACACAATTATTGGCGCAGACTACTCTACAAAACACAATGGCAACTCGGCATTTGCATGAAATACTAAGTGAGCGTGTATCTATATCTGGCTCAATGCAGGTAAGCTCAACCAAACCCAGTACCATCACAATCACATATCATACATATCTATCACATTGTTATATTTCATTGCCACATATCACTTGTAAACACCTTTGGCTACATATCACATACGAGTATTTGCTACACGGACGAAAAATACTGTTTTTCATATGTTTGGGTGTAAAAATTATATGTTTGAACTCAAATTTTTAAAAACAATATTTTTAAGTGCAAGCATATAATGTTCATAAACTAGCATAATATGTTTGGGACATATATGTTAATATGTTAGAACATATTATGTTTGGGACATAAAATGTTTGTAAATATAATATGCTTGGATGCAAACATATATTAATTTAGAAACATACTATAAACATATATGTGTTTAGAAAGAGAGACATAAAGTGTATGCTGGAAGTAAAATAATGAAAGTAACCAATTGGATTGGAAAAATACTATGTGTGAATATAAACAAGTATAAATTTACAAATTTGGAGTAAACATATATATGTTGTGATATAAGACCGCCAAAAATTGAATATGCTCATTCGGAACCAAGAGAAAAGACATTTAAAAAAAGCATGAGTTTTGTTTATCATTTTCGTATTACGGGCACTTTTTTTTGTTTCGTCAAAACAAATCGGAACGTAGACTGAAAAAACAGTGAACCCACCAGGAAGAAAACTTTCGGTTAATTTTAGAAAATTTTGAATATTTGTAGAAAATTTTAACTAAACAGTATTACAAACGTTGGCATCACGCCGATGTCATAAAAATAAGTAAATATTTTTCGACAAATACAAGAAAATTTATTAGACATAACTAAGTTTTTTCACTTGTTAAAGAAAATTTTGTAGTTTGAAGAAAAAACTTGGAGTTCAAAATTGCAAGAATGTCTTTAGTGACATACGAAGTTCACGATGGACGCATTTTTGGTAAAATTTACAAATTTAAAGAAATTCTGAACTATTTTGTTAAAGACACGAATTTAGTTAATCTTTATGCTTCATTTGAGTATACTTTTTTCCTCGGGTTTAGTTAATTTAACTAACGTACACAAAAAAGTATTAGAGTAAAGAAAACTTTCTCCAAACATAATATTTCTAAATATGTTTTAAGTAAAAACGTCTTTAAAATAAAGTGTTGAAAAACATGTCCTATTTTTTAACGATTTTTGCTTTGTAGTCAAGATGCAAAAATGCAACAAATTTAAAGACAATTTCATTTGTTTTAAAGATTTTTTCTGAATTATTAAGTCAAGTTGACCTTAGTTCAAAATTTTTTCTTTCATGTTATGATACCCATTTTCAAGTCAAATCACTTAATTATAAGGACATCACGACTTCATTGAAAAGTTTATCGACTTTTGAACATGGAAAAAACTTTATGTTAGAGAAATGCGTCGTCTAAGCTAAGCAAAATTTGTATTCTTATTTTAAGGACATCAAATCTTTGGCCACACGACAATATTTCATTCAGTGTACTTGTTACAGTAAAATGAAAACATTGGGAAACAGTGAAACAGTGAAACAGTAAGATCTATAAAAACAAGGTTTAGTTCCTCTTTATTATACCCTCCATCATAGGATGGGGGTATATTAACTTTGTCATTCCGTTTGTAACACATCGAAATATTGCTCTAAGACCCCATAAAGTATATATATTCTGGGTCGTGGTGAAATTCTGAGTCGATCTGAGCGTGTCCGTCCGTCCGTCCGTCTGTTGAAATCACGGTAACACGGAACGAAACAAGCTATCGACTTGAAACTTGACAAAAGTAGTTGTTATTGATGTAGGTCGGATGGTACTGCAAATGGGCCATATCGGTCCACTTTTACGTATAGTCCCCATATAAACGGACCCCCAAAATTTGGTTTTCGATTGCTCTAAGAGAAGCAAATTTCATCCGATCCGGTTGAAATTTGGTACATGATGTTAGTATATGGTCTCTAAAAACCATGCAAAAATTGGTCCACATCGGTCCATAATTACATATAGCCCCCATATAAACCGATCGCCCGATTTGGCTTGCGGAGCCTCTAAGAGAAGCAAATTTCATCCGATCCGGCTGATATATGGTACATGATATTAGTATATGGTCTTTAACAACCACGCAAAAATTGGTCCTCATCGGTCATTAATTGTATATAGCCCCCATATACACCGATCCCCCGATTTGGCTTGCGGAGCCTCTAAGAGAAACAAATTTTATCCGATCTGGTTGAAATTTGCAGCGAAAATAATTTTATAAAAACATTGAGCAGGTACACACGATTTTCATTTTGCGCGTCAGTCGTGTGTTGACTGTTTCTTGGAATGGACGGAGAATACGGAATTATTGTGTTAATTTATTTATTCAGAAGTGGCACGTGGTTTTATGTGAACACAAAAAGGAAAGTGTACCCTCCACCATGGATTGCGTAGAAACTTCTACCAAAGAATTTCATCCACAATCGAATTACTTGAGTTGTGGTATCTTAAAACTTCTTAACATCGTTTTCTAAATTGTGAGTTAGTCCATACGTGTTATATATTAGACAAAAAAGTTATGCATAGGTCAGTCTACAAATAATTACGAATCGACATAGACTTTTGCACGGTACGTAGAGACCCAGAATTGAAATATCGGGGTCGCTTATATGGGGGCTATATAGAATTATGAACTTGATATGGACCAATTTTTGTGTGATTGGGGATCGATTTATCTAAGGGCTATATATAACTATAGACCGATATGGACCTAGTTAGGCATGGTTGTTAACGGCCATATACTAGCACAATGTACCAAATTTATACTGACTCGGATGAAATTTGCTCCTCCAAGAGGCTCCAAAACCAAATCTCGGGATCGGTTTATATGGGGGCTATATGTGATTATGGACTGATATGGACCACTTTTGGCATGGTTGTTAAATATCATATACTACCACCACGTACCAAATTTCACCCAGATCGGATGAATTTTGCTTCTCAAAAGGCACCGGAGGTCAAATCTGGGGATCGGTTTATATGGGGGATCTATATAATTATGGACTGATATGAACCAATTCCTGCATGGTTATTGGATCCCATATACTAACATCACGTACCAAATTTCAACCGAATCGGATGAATTTTGCTCTTCCAAGAGGCTGCGGAGGTCAATTCTGGTGATCGATTTATATGGGGGCTATATATAATTATGGAACGATGTGGACCAATTTTTGCACGGTCATTAAAGACCATATACTAACACCATGTACCAAATTTCAGCCGGATCGGAAGAAATTTGCATCTCTTAGAGGCTCCGCAAGCCAAATCGGAGGATGGGTTTATCCGATTTGCGTGAAGTTGGAAATTTACCATCTCGTATTTAATTTCAACGTTCATCATCCATATTATCATTCATATATGCACTGAAAAAAATATTGTCGTGAAGTCAAAGATTTCATGTCATTAAAATACGAATGCAAATTTTGCTTAGCATAGAAGACGCATTTCTCTGATATAAAGTTTTTTTCCTTGTCCAAAAGTCGATCAACTTTTCAATGAAGTCGTATTGTCCTTATAATTAAATGATTTCACTTAAAAATGGGTATCATAACATAAAAGAAAAACTGTTTGGGCTAAGGTCGACTTGACTGTAATAATTCAGAAAAATTATTTTATATGGATGCTCCATATATGGTTTATATGGATCCTCCATATAATTATGAACCAATTTTTTCGACGTTGTTAGAAGACAACTACGTTCCAAATATCAATCAGATAGGATGAAATTTGCTCCTCAAAGAAGTTTAGGAAGTCAATGTGGGGATCGGTTATATGGAGACTCTATATAATTACAGACGGACAGACAGACGCTAGATCGACTCAGAATATCAGCACGACCCGGAATTTATATATACTTAATAGAGCCTGAAATAATTCAATGCATTGCATTTGGAATGACAAAGTTAGTATACCCCCACTCCATCCTATGTTAAGGGCATAAAAACTAATACTAAGAATAAAAGTAATTATTATATTTATCTAAAAACATAGAATTATTTTGATGGCAGAAAAAAAATTCAATACAAAACATATAAGGATATTTTGACCTTAAATTGTTCGAACAATTCATTTTTATACCCTCCACCATAGGATGGGGGATATATTAACTTTGTCATTCCGTTTGTAACACATCGAAATATTGCTCTAAGACCCCATAAAGTATATATATTCTGGGTCGTGGTGAAATTCTGAGTCGATCTGAGCATGTCCGTCCGTCCGTCCGTCTGTTGAAATCACGCTAACTTCCGAACGAATCAAGCTATCGACTTGAAACTTGGCACAAGTAGTTGTTATTGATGTAGGTCGGATGGTATTGCAAATGGGCCACATCGGTCCACTTTTACGTATAGCCCCCATATAAAGGGACCCTCAGATTTGGCTTGTGGAGCCTCTGACAGAAGCATATTTCATCCGATCTGGCTGAAATTTGGTACATGGTGTTGGTATATGGTCTCTAACAATCATGCAAAAATTGGTCCACATCGGTTCATAATTATATATAGCCCCCATATAAACCGATCCCCCGATTTGGCTTGCGGATCCTCTAAGAGAAGCAAATTTCATCCGATCCGGCTGAAATTTGGTACATAGTGTTAGTGTATGGTCTCTAACAACCATGCAAAAATTGGTCCATAGCGGTCCATAATTATATATAGCCCCCATATAAACCGATCACCAGATTTGACCTCCGGAGCCTCTTAGAAGACCCAAATTCATCTGATTCAGTTGAAATTTGGTACGTGATGTTAATATATGGCCTCAAACACCCATGCAAAAATTGGTCGATATCGGTCCATAATTATATATAGGCCCCATACAAACCGATCCCCAGATTTGACCTACGGAGCACCTTGGAAGAGCACATTCGGTTGAAATTTGGTACGTGATGTTAGTATAGGGTATCACACAACCATGCAGGAATTGGTTCCTATCAGTCCATAATAATATATAGCTCCCATATAAACCGATCCCCAGATTTGACCTCCGGTGCCTTTTGGAGAAGCAAAATTCATCCGATCTGGTTGAAATTTGGTACGTGGTGGTAGCATATGATATTTAACAACCATGTGAGTTGAAATTTGTGGATGACAGTCTTTCGTAGAAATTTCTACGCAATCCATGGTGGAGGGTACATAAGATTCGGCCTGGCCGAACTTACGGCCGTATATACTTGTTGAATTTCCTTTTTCGATGCATGGGCTAATTGTTTCGTTTCTCCTTAATTTGTATTCACCTAAAATGGCCTTGGTTTGACAATTAATGGGATACCACATGAATGACTTAGAAACATTTCCTAATAGAATATCATACAATCATCAATACCACATTTCTGCAAAACTGGGGGCTGCTATCACTAACTACATGGTTTTGCTAATTGGAATATGATATTGGTTTTTACTGTGAGTTTGGTAAATAGCCAAGGGGGTTTTTGATGACATTTCACATGTCATTCCGAATTTATATGAAATATGTCAAGTATAAATGAGGGACGGCTAATATATCTGATTTGCATTGATAATAATTTGCAGATTTTTTTTTTTGATTTTCCTTAATCTTATTGTTTCCAATACACTGAAAAAAACGATGGAGTTACACTAAATATTATGCAATCTAAAGTTTACGGCTCTAAATTTATAAAAAAACATTACGCTATTGAACTAAATTGTAGTCCACTTTTCTAGATTTCCATAAAGCATTGTTAAAATAGGAAAAATTGTATGCACCGGTGCATATTTTAACTGCAGTTCTCGAAATTACACCCTCTCAAAGAAGAAAAAATTAACTACAATTAAAGAAAAAATTGGCTCATTCTCGTACGAAAATTTTCTTCTGCTTTAGTTCACATTGAACTGATGTGTATGGCAATTGAACTCTATACCCTCTATAATAGAGGTGTGCACGTGAGTAATATATTACTCACGCTCACGCACGATATTTTTTGGTAGGTCTCACTCTCACGCACGCTCACGAAAATAAAATTTGTACTCACGCACGAAAATCTTTTAAATGTCGTGACTCACGCGTGTCACGTGCATACCTCTACTCTATAATTCCTACAATGTTTGATAAGGAAAATTTCGAATAAATATAATACAATTTAACTACAAACAAATACTAGTTTACAATAAAAATAAGTTCATTTTAGCGTTAGTATAACTACGGACTTTTTTCTGTGTAGCGTAGTCCTGATGGCATCCATGAAGTCTTTCCTGTATATCAGTTCTTTCCTTTTTTATACCCTGTGCCACACAGTGGATCAGGGTATTATAAGTTAGTGCATATGTTTGCAAAACCCAGAAGGAGACGAAATAGACATATGGTGTCTTTGGCAATATTGCTCAGGATCGGTCCCTGAGTCGATATAGCCATGTCCGTCTGTCTGTGAACACATTTTTGTAATCAAAGTCCAGATCGCAGTTTCAGTCCAATCAACTTCAAATTTGGCACAAGTTTCTGTTTTGGGTCAGAATAGAACCCTATTGATTTTGGAAAGAATCGGTTTAGATTTAGATATAGCTCCCATACATATCTTTCGTCCGATATTCACTTATATGGCTCCAGAAGCCAAAGTTTTACCCCGATTTACTTGAAATTTTGTACAAGGAGTACAATTAGTAGTATATTCATTGAAATCGGTTCAGATATGGATATATCTCCCATATACATCTTTCGCCCGATATGGACTTAAATGGGCCCAGAAGCCAGAGTTTTACCTTGATTTGCGTGAAATTTTGCACAAGGAGTACAATTAGTAGTATCGTCAAGTGTGCTAAATTAGATTGCAATCGCTTCAGATTTAGATATAGCTCCCATATATATCTTACGTCCGATTTACACTCATATGACCAATGAGATCAAATTTGTAATTCGATTTAAGGGAAATTTTGCATAGGGAGTAGAATTAACATTGTAACTATGGATGCCAAATTTGGTTGAAATCGATTCAAATTTAGATATAGCTTCCATGTATATATTTTTCAGATTGCGGCAAAAATGGGCAAAACACCAACATTTTGTTTGTAAAATCGAAATGACTCCAATTTTCCCACACTTCAATAGATATCGACCGATAAATCATAAATACACTTTTGCGAAGTTGCCTAAAAATTGCTCGAAATTTAAATGTTTCCCATATTTTTTACTAACATAGTGTTCCACCCAAAGACATTAGCCGACTTAAATTTTAAGTCTATAGATTCAGTAGAAGTCTAAGAAATTTTGTCCAGATCGAGTCAGATTTAAATGTATGTATATGGGAACAAAAACCTTTATGGACATCACGCAGCACCCTTGACGGATTTTTTCTGGTATCGAAAATGTCGATCTAACAAGTGGTGCAGGATATAATATAGTCGGTTCCGCCCGACCTTAGGCTTTCCTTACTTGTTATTGCATGTTTTAGTCTCATCACTTAACTAACAGAAAATTCGTTATATTAACGAAAAAATTCGTTATACCAACGAAGCAATGTCCTTGACAGAATATTAATGACACATTTCGTTATTACAATAAAGATTTTTTCTATTTTCCTAATTCCAAAAAAAATATCCTCATAACAAGGCCCAGCCTATATTTGAGGCGTTTCTATCTTTAATCCAAAGAATATATAAAACAAGTATATACGGCCGTAAGTTCGGCCAGGCCGAATCTTATGTACCCTGCACCATGCATTGCGTAGAAACTTCTACGGAAGACTGTCATATATCGGATGAATTTTGCTTCTCGAAAAGGCACCGGAGGTCAAATCTGGGGATGGGTTTATATGGGAGCTATATATAATTATGGACTGATAGGAGCCAATTCCTGAATGGTTGTTGGATACCCTATACTAACATCACGTACCAAATTTCAACCGAATGTGAAGAATTTTGCTCTTCCAAGGTGCTCCGGGGCCTATATATAATTACGGGCCGATATCGACCAATTTTTGCATGGGTGTTTGAGGCCATATATTATCATCACGTAACAAAGTTCAACTGAATCAGATGAATTTTGGGCTTCCAAGGGGCTCCGGAGGTCAAATCTGGTTTGTATGGGGGCTATATATAATTATGGACCGATATGGAGCAATTTTTGCATGGTTGTTAGAGACTATATACTAACACCATGTACCAAATTTCAGCCGGATCGGCTTCTCTTAGAGGCTCCGCAAGCCAAATCGGCGAATTGGTTTATATGAGGGCTATATATAATTATAGACTGATGTGAACCAATTTTTGCATGGTTGTTAGAGACCATATTCTAACACCATGTACCAAATTTGAACTGGATCGGATGAAATTTGCTTCTCTTAGAGGCCTCGCAAGCCAAATTTGGGGGTCCGTTTATATGGGGGCTTACGTAAAAGTGGACCGATATGGCCCATTTGCAATACCATCCGACCTACATCAATAACAACTACTTATGCCAAGTTTCAAGTCGATAGCTTGTTTCGTTCGGAAGTTAGCGTGATTTCAACAGGCGGACGGACGGACATACTTAGATCGACTCAGAATTTCACCACGACCCAGAATATATAAACTTTATGGGGTCTAAGAGCAATATTTCGATGTGTTACAAACGGAATGACATAGTTAATATACCCCCATCCAATGGTGGAGGGTATAAAAATATCAAAACTGATTCTAAAATTCGGGTAATTACCAGCATATTTTGCTTTTGACCAAGAAAATCGCATTTTACTTTGTTGCATTACATATCAGCCATGCACCTTTCATATGCCTTAGCAAGAAATTACCTTACCATTCTTTTGTATTTACGTCTTTCATATTGTCTTTTATCAGTAAAGAGCACACTTTCTTTCAAGGATAATTGTAAATTATCCTTGTCCTGGAAAGACCATACATTTTTAAATCCTCCTAGTCACCTTGATGTCCATAAGGTCATCTACTACCGAGGATAGTTGCCAGTTAGTGCATTTGACAAGAAACCATCAAAAGGTGCTAATCAACAAACAACCAAGAAGCTAACTAGGCATTTTTAGAGAAGAACAAAACAATTCTCACTGCTACTGTGATGCCCTAGATGATTCAATGACATATAAGAAACGATGCAATTTACCATAATTCCCTGAACTATAATGGGTGTTCTTGTCATAATAATGCCAACTCCCTCCCAATGTTCTTTCATGGAAAAAGGTAAAAGGTAATCGGAATTACTATAGGTTTGCTGAAGTACTAACTTATATTGGAAATTATTTCTTTACGGTCAGGTAAGCATCTTGACGATATTCCATGGCGATATAGTCATGAATATTAGACCGGATCTTGTATAGATTTGTTGAACTTCACAGTTATGAAAACAAAAATTTTAAATGATTTGTGTGGACATAATAGCAAAAAAAAACAAGTAAGGAAAGTCTAAAGTCGGGCGGTGCCGACTATATTATACCCTGCACTACTTTGTAGATGTAAATTTTCGATACCATATCACATCCGTCAAATGTGTTGGGTGCTATATATAAAGGTTTGTCCCAAATACATTCATTTAAATATCACTCGATTTGGACAGAATTTGATAGTCTTTTACAAAATCTATAGACTCAAAATTTAAGTTGGCTAATGCACTAGGGCGGAATACAATTTTAGTAAAAAAAAGTATGGGAAATATTTAAATCTTAAGCAATTTTGAGTAAACTTCGCAAAAGTTTATTTATGATTTATCGCTCGATATATATGTATTAGAAGTTTAGGAAAATTAGAGACATTTTTACAACTTTTCGACTAAGCAGTGGCGATTTAACAAGGAAAATGTTGGTATTTTGATCATTTTTGTCGAAATCAGAAAAACATATATATGGGAGCTATATCTAAAGCTGAACCGATTTCAACCATATTTGGCACGCATAGGTAACATACAATGCTGTGCAAAATTTCAACTAAATCGGAGCAAAAAATTGGCCTCTGTGGGCAAATGAGTGTGGGCAATGAGTGTAAAAACAAAGGATTATACGCTTTTTATACCCTTCACCACTACTGTGGTACAGGGTATATAAGTTTGTGCATTTGTATGTAACGCCAATAAGGAGTAATCATAGACCAACCTTTTAGTATACGGATCGGCTTAGAATTAAATTCTGAGTCGATTTAGCGATGTTCGTCTGTCTGTCTGTCTGTCCGTCTGTCTGTTGATGTATTTTTGTGTGCAAAGTACAGCTCGCAGTTTTAGTACGATTGTCCTAAAATTTGGTATAGGGTCCTGTTTCGGCTCAAAGACGATCCCTATTGATTTTGGAAAAAATCGGTTCAGATTTAGATATAGCTGCCATATATATTTTTCACCGATCTGGTCATAATTGGCATGTATATCAACCGATCTTCCTCAAATTCCGTACATCCGAATATTTTATGAGTCTCGAAAAACTTGCAAAATATCAGCAAAATCGGATCAGATTTAGATATAGCTCCCATATATACCTTTCGCCCGATTTACACTCATTTGCCCACAGAGGCCAATTTGTTGCTCCGATTTAGTTGAAATTTTGCATAGGGAGTAGAATTAGCACTGTAACTATGCGTGCCAAATTTGGTTGAAATCGGTTCAGATTTGGATATATCTCCCATATATAGCTTTCGCCCGATTTACACTCAATTTTTAACTCCGATTTAGTTGAAATTTTGCACAGGGAGTAGAATAGCAGAAGGAGACGAGGTAGACACATGGTGCCTTTGGCAAAAATGCTAAGGGTGGGCTCCTGAGTCGATATAGCGATGTCCGTCTGTCCGTGAACACATTTTTGTAATCAAAGTCTAGGTCGCAGTTTTAGTCCAATCGACCTCAAATTTGGCACAAGTATGTGTTTTGGCTCAGAATAGATCCCTATTGATTTTGGAAGAAATCGGTTCAGATTTAGATATAGCTCCCACATATATCTTTCGCCCGATATGGACTAATACGGTCCCAGAAGCCAGAGTTTTACCCCAATTTGGTTGAAATTTTGCAGAGGGAGTAGAATTAGCATTGTAGCTGTGCGTGCTAAATTTTGTTGAAATCGGTTCAGATTTAGATATAGCTCCCATATATAGCTTTCGCCCGATTTACACTCATATGGTCACAGAGGCCAATTTTTTGGTCCGATTTAGTTGAAATTTTGCACATGAAGTAGAATTAGCAATGTAGCTATGCGTGCCAAATTTGGTGGAAATCGGTTCAGATTTAGATATAGCTCCCATATATATGTTTTTCTGATTTCGACAAAAATGGTCAAAATACCAACATTTTCCTTGTAAAATCGCCACTGCTTAGTCGAAAAGTTGTAAAAATTACTCTAATTTTCCTAAACTTCTAATACATATATATCGAGCGATAAATCATAAATAAACTTTTTCGAAGTTTCCTTAAAATTGCTTCAGATTTAAACGTTTCCCATATTTTTTTACTAACATTGTGTTCCACCCTTGTGCATTAGCCGACTTAAATTTTGAGTCTATAGATTTTGTAGAAGTCTATCAAATTCTGTCCAGATCGAGTGATACTTAAATGTATGTATTTGGGACAAACCTTTATGTATAGCCCCCAACACATTTGACGGATGTGATATGGTATCGAAAATTTAGATCTACAAAGTGGTGCAGGGTATAATATAGTCGGCCCCTCCCGACTTTAGACTTTCCTTACTTGTTTAATTCAAATTTCGTTATTTTAAAGAAATTCGTCCTTAATCTTGTGTAAATTGCTTATCTTTAAAATTTAAGTGGCATAATTCTCCATATTAGGCCAATATTTTTTATTTCAGTATTAGAGATTTATAGTCGGCCAGCCTACACAGAAAAAAAAGTAAACTACATTATTGGAAAAATGAACTATCTCGTGCGAAAATTGAACTAAATTGTATTCGAAATTTTGAGATTCATTAAACTGATGAAAAGTTTCCGACATTTTTTGGATTTTTAATTACCATTTACAAAATACGAAAAGAAAAATTTACTAAAAATAAAGAAAAAATCTTATGCGCCAGATCACTCCCATTTTAACAACGCTGTAGTTCATTCTTACTATTTGTGAGAAGTGTACGAAAAACTTCTTCTGTTTTTTTAGAATTGAACTAATTTATATATCGTTGAAATTTTACTGCCATTTAGTTCATAACATTTTTGAGACATAGTTGGAATAAAGCAAAAGTCGTTGGGCTGGGGAAAATTTCTTACAAAATTTTAAAAATAAACTAAAACAAAATAACATTTGTGCAGTAAACATTAGTTCATTTTAGCATCAGTTTTACAACAAATTTTTTTCTGTGTATATTTGAATTTTTAAAATTAATCGTTAATCCAAGTTTCCATTGCAGAAATTACAGGTACAGATCCATTTCAACCAAAATTTTCATTTCGCCTGATGTTCTATGATCCATTAATATTTAATATACAATTTTTTATCACAATCAAATAATCTAAAATGGATGGTATGTCCACCTTACGCGTAGAGATTGTTTTCGAACAGCCCAAGAAGTTTCACTACCGAAATAAACCTAATGTTAAAAACTTTAATTTTTCTTCTGATTTTACTCATGTAGAACAGAAATTGTACCTTTGAGGACCTACTTCAGTTACTTCAAGAGATTGTTCTAAAAATTTGATTCTTGAATTGTAACCACATTTCCTTACGAATATCAGCGCTATTTGGCCTATAATATGTTTCGAGGTATGAGAAAAAATTCAACAAGTATATACGGCCGTAAGTTCGGCCAGGCCGAAGCTTATGTACCCTCCACAATGGATTGCGTACAAACTTCTACTGAAGACTGTCATCCACAATCGAATTACTTGGGTTGCGGTAACACTTGCCGATGGCAAGGTATCTTAAAACTTCCTAACACCGTAATATCTACCACATAGCCCATACGTGGTATATATTAAACTAAAAAATACGTATATAATTAAGTTTAAAGTTTCTATAGAAATAAAATTTTGACAACATTTTCTATAGAAGTAAAATTTGGAAAAAAAATTATATAGATATAAAATTTGGAAAAAATTTTCTATAGAAATAAAATTTTGACAAAATTTTCTATAGAAATAAAATTTTGACAAAAGTTTCTATAGAAACAAAATTTTAACAAAATTTTCTATAGAAATAAAATTTTGACAATGTTTTCCATAAAAATAAAATTTTGTTAAATTATTTTTGGCTCGAGTGGCAACCATGATTATGAACCGATATCATATGCTGACACCACGTACCAAATTTCAACTGGATCGGATGATATTTGCTTCTCTTAGAGGCTCCGCAAGCCAAATCTGGGGATCGATTTATATGGGGGCTATATATAATTATGAACCGATATGGACCAATTTTTGCATCGTTGTTAGAGACCATATACTAACACCATGTACCAAATTTCAGCCGGATCGGATGAAATTTGGTTTTCTTAGAGGCTCCGCAAGCCAAATCGGGGGATCGGTTTATATGGGGGCTATATGTAATTGTGGACCGATGTGGACCAATTTCTGCATGGTTATTAGAGACCATATACTAACAGCATGTACCAAATTTCAGCCGGATCGGAAGAAATTTGCATCTCTTAGAGCAATCGCAAGCCAAATTTGGGGGTCCGTTTATATGGGGGCTATACGTAAGAGTGGACCGATATGGACCAATTTTTGCATGGTTGTTAGAGACTATATACTAACACCATATACAAAATTTCAGCCGGGTCGGATGAGATTTGCTTCTCTTAGAGCAGTCGCAAGCCAAATTTTTGGGTCCGTTTATATGGGGACTATACGTAAAAGTGGACCGATATGGCCCATTTGCAATACCATCCGACCTACATCAATAGCAACTACTTTTGCCAAGTTTCAAGTCGATAGCTTGTTTCGTTCGGAAGTTAGCGTGATTTCAACAGACGGACGGACGGACGGACATGCTCAGGTCGACCCAGAATTTCACCACGACCAAGAATATATATACTTTATGGGGTCTTAGAGCAATATTTCGATGTGTTACAAACGGAATGACAAAGTTAATATACCCCCATCCAATGGTGGAGGGTATAAAAACGAACCCGAAACAATATCAATTATAGTTTTTGTATGAATGTTAATTTGTTTGTTAATTTGTTTGTTTTTTTTTATTTTATCATGCACAACAAGATTTAGATCTAATAAATTAAAGTACATGAATTATATGATACAATTACGATACTCTACATCTTAATATAAATAACAAGTAAGGAAAGTCTAAAGTCGGGCGGGGCCGACTATATTATACCCTGCACCACTTTGTAGATCTAAATTTTCGATACCATATCACATCCGTCAAATGTGTTGGATGCTATATATAAAGGTCTCTCCCAAATACATACATTTAAATATCACTCGATCTGGACAGAATTTGATAGACTGCTACAGATCTATAGACTCAAAATTTAAGTCGGCTAATGTACTAGGGTGGAACACAATGTTAGTAAAAAATATGGGAAACATTTAAATCTGAAGCAATCTTAAAGAAACTTCGCAAAAGTTTATTTATGATTTATCGCTCGATATATATGTATTAGAAGTTTAGGAAAATTAGAGTCATTTTTTCAACTATTCAACTAAGCAGTGGCGATTTTACAAGGAAAATGTTGGTATTTTGACCATTTTTGTCGAAATCAGAAAAACATATATATGGGAGCTATATCTAAATCTGAACCGATTTCAACCAAATTTGGCACGCATAGCATCAATGCTAATTCTACTCCCTGTGCAAAATTTCAACTAAATCGGAGCTAAAAATTAGCCTCTGTTGTCATATGAGTGTAAATCGGGCGAAAGCTATATATGGGAGCTATATCTAAATCTGAACCGATTTCAACCAAATTTTGCACGCATAGCTATAATGCTAATTCTACTCCCTGTGCAAAATTTCAACTAAATCGGAGCAAAAAATTGGCCTCTGTGGACAAAGGAGTGTAAATCGGGCGAAAGCTATATATGGGAGCTATATCTATTTTTGGATGATATTTTGCAAGTTTTTCGAGACCCCTAAAATATTCGGATGTACGGAATTTGGGGAATATCGGTTGATATACACGCCAATTATGACCAGATCGGTGAAAAATATATATGGCAGCTATATCTAAATCTGAACCGATTTTTTCCAAAATCAATAGAGATCGTCTTTGAGCCGAAACAGGACCCTATACCAAATTTTAGGACAATCGGACTAAAACTGCGAGCTGTACTTTGCACACAAAAATACATCAACAGACAGACAGACAGACGGACATCGCTAAATCGACTCAGAATTTAATTCTAAGACGATTGGTATACTAAACGATGGGTCTCAGACTTTTCCTTCTTGGCGTTACATACAAATGCACAAACTTATTATACCCTGTACCACAGTAGTGGTGAAGTGTATAAATATGGGAAACATTTAAATCTGAAGCAATTTTAAGGAAACTTCGCAAAAGTTTATTTATGATTTATCGCTCGATATATATATGTATTAGAAGTTTAGGAAAATTAGAGTCATTTTTACAACTTTTGGACTAAGCAGTGGCGATTTTACAAGGCAAATGTTGGTACTTTGACCATTTTTGTCGAAATCAGAAAAACATATATATGGGAGCTATATCTAAATCTGAACCGATTTCAACCAAATTTGGCACGCATAGCAACAATGCTAATTCTACTTTCTGTGCAAAATTTAAACTAAATCGGAGTTAAAATTTGGCCTCTGTGGTCATATGAGTGTAAATCGGGCGAAAGCTATATATGGGAGATATATCCAAATCTGAACCGATTTCAACCAAATTTGGCACGCATAGTTACAATGCTAATTCTACTCCCTATGCAAAATTTCAACTAAATCGGCGCAAAAAATTGGCCTCTGTGGGCAAATGAGTGTAAATCGGGCGAAAGCTATATATGGGAGCTTTATCTAAATCTGAACCGATTTGTCTGATATTTTGCAAGTTTTTCAAGACCCCTAAAATATTCGGATGTACGGAATTTGGGGAATATCGGTTGATATACACGCCAATTATGACCAGATCGGTGAAAAATATATATGGCAGCTATATCTAAATCTGAACCGATTTTTTCCAAAATCAATAAGGATCGTCTTTGAGCCGAAACAGGACCCTATACCAAATTTTAGGACAATCGGACTAAAACTGCGAGCTGTACTTTGCACACAAAAATACATCAACAGACAGACAGACAGACAAACAGACAGACAGACAGACGGACATCGCTAAATCGACTCAGAATTGAATTCTAAGCCGATCCGTATACTAAAAGGTTGGTCTATGATTACTCCTTCTTGGCGTTACATACAAATGCACAAACTTATTATACCCTGTACCACAGTAGTGGTGAAGGGTATAAACATGTATAAGTATTAAAAAGATTCCAAATAATATAAAAAGGTAATTAATACAATTAAATTAAATTAATGGAATAAATAAAAAAGAAAAAAAAAATAATAAAACATAAATAAATAATTAAATAAACAAAGTTTAATTAAAATAAAATTTTGAATAGAGATATAAAATTATGATAATTATTATGTATAAAATAATAAGTAAAAAAAAAATAAACATAAGTAAAAGTTAGAATAGACCTGTATATTATATTAGATCTGGTTTAGATAAGTAATAAGTTTTTCCTTAAACACATTTGCGTTGCTGTTAAGCTGTAGACTATGTGGAAGAACATTCCAGAGTCGCACTGCATTTAAAAAGAAGTGTCATTCCGAAAACATGGATCGATACCGAAATGGAGTCAATGTCTTGCCCCGATTGAATCTCCCAAACTGAAGCCTCTCGTAGAGATAAGGAGGTTTCCGAGTATATATAATTTTATGAAGAAACAAAATATTCCTGTATGTAAGCAGATTTTCCAAAGACATTCCGTAGAGCAAGCTACTGTACCGGGAGATATGTTCGAAACGATTGTCCATTTACTAGAGACCGTAAGGTAAAATAGCGGTCTCAAAATTTCGTATTTTCGTTTATTTTTAAAGAAATTTATAAAAATGCAGTAGCTTATTAGGTTAAAGACTCTACGAGTACTTTAAAATAACATTGAGAAATAGATCGAAACTAAGTGGGTGTTGTTTTCGAACGTCTTCCTTAGTGGAAATTGGAGTCAAAGGGTTAATGCCAAAAATATTTCGGGCTTTTCAGCTTTGTGGAACTTTAAAATAATTGATTCTATGATATTCGGACTTGATTATAAAACGGATTAAATTTAATTCGATTGAATTCGATTTAACTCAATTGAATGTTCAATTCAATAAACTTTGAATTTGCACCACAAAATTTTTAAGTTCGTGAATTTGTCGTAAATAGTGGAAATTAAATGCAATTCAACTCGACTAAATTCTATGCATTTCAATTCGTTTCAACTCGATTCAATTAAATTTCAATTCAATTCCATTCAGTTCAAGTCAATTCGATTCGAGTTAATTCAGTAAACGTAGAATTAAGAATACCAAATTTTGTGGATTTGCCGGGAATAGTAGAATTGTAGTGGATTAAACTAAATTTAATTCGATTTAATTCGATCCAATACAATTCAATTCCATTCAGTTCAATAACGTGGACCAAAAAATTTTTACGTTCGTAAATTTATCGCTATTAGTGGAAATTGTAGTGTATTAAATTAAATTCAATTCGATTCAATTCTGTTCGTTGCAATTCATGTCGATTCGATTGAAATCTATTCAATTTAATTTAAAAAAATAAATCAATTCATTTCAATTCAATTCAATCAATCCATCAATAAATTCAACAAACGTGGAATTTAGAACAACAAGTTCTTTAATTTGTCGTAAATAGTGGAAATTAGTCGTTTCAATTCTATTCAACTCAATTTAATTTGGAATTTTGAATACCAAATGTTTATGTTCGTAGATTTGCCGGGAATTGTAGAAATTCCTTTCAATTCAACTACATTCAGTTCAATTCAATAACTGTGGAACGTTCGTGGATTTGTCGTGAATAATGGAAATTGTAGTGAATCAAATTAAAATCAATTCATTAATATCCGATTTAATTAAAACAAGTATATACGGCCGTAAGTTCGGCCAGGCCGAATTTTATGTACCCTCCACCATGGATTGCATAGAAACTTGTACTAAAGACTGTCATCCACAATCGAAATACTTGGGTTGCGGTAACACTTGCCGACAAGGTATCTTAAAACTTCTTAACTCCGTCTTCTCAATTGTAAGTTAGTCCACACGAGGTATATATTAAACAAAAAAGGCCGATTAAATACGTAAATAATTCAGTTTGACAAAATTTTCTATAGAAATAAAATTTCGACAAAATTTTCTATAGAAATAAAATTTCGACAAAATTTTCTATAGAAATAAAATTTCGACAAAATTTTCTATAGAAATAAAATATTGACAAAATTTTCTATAGAAATAAAATCTTGACAAAATTTTCTATAGCAATAAAATTTTGACAAAATTTTCTATAGTAATAAAATTTTGACAAGATTTTCTATGGAAATAAAATTTTGACAAAATTTTCTATAGAAATAAAATTTTGACAAAATTTTGTATAGTGATAAAATTTTGGTAGATTACACTAGCCAACAACCATTTTGTGAATTGTTTCTAGCATATTTTTTCTTATTGATTATGACCTACTAAACACGAAAATGATTTTTAAAAAATTTTCTGTCGGTTGGTTTTCGAGATATAATTTTTTTAATTTTTTTTTTTAATTTTTGGAGGTACACCTACAATTTTGAGCATATCTTTCGGCTTCTTTGACCTTTTTGATCCTAATACTACTCAAATTAAAGAAAATTGAGCCGTCTACAACTCATTCTCAGAAAATTTTCATGGTACATGGTCGGATCGGATAAAATTTGCTTCTCTTAGAGGCTCTGCAAGCCAAATCGGAGATCGGTTTATATGGGGGTATATATAATTATGGACCGATGTGAACCAATTTTTGCATGTTTGTTAAAAACCATTTCAGTCGGATGGGTTAAAATTTGCTTCTTTTAGAGGCTCCGCAAGCCAATTCTGGAGATCGGTTTATATGGGGGCTATACGTAAAAGTGGTCCGATATGGCCCATTTTCAATACCAACCGACCTACATCAATAACAACTACTAGTGCCAAGTTTCAAGTCGATAGCTTGTTTCGTTCGGAAGTTAGCGTGATTTCAACAGACGGACGGACATGCTTAGTTCGACTCAGAATTTCACCATGACCAAGAATATATATACTATATATATATATATACTATATATATTCAAAGTATGGCTTTATTATATCCTGAATAAAGCCATACTTTTAATTCTTAGTCATAAAACTTGTCTTTTGCTTTCTTTTTTTTTTTCGTTACAAAAAACCTTTACATTTCTGAGAGCTAATCTTTATATACAGTCCACTAAAGGAAACACCTCAAGGATTTGTACTAATTTTAATTCAATAATCGAGGAACGTGCGTGGATATGTCGCGAATAGTGGAAATTGTAGTGGTTTAAATGAAATTCAAT
Source organism: Haematobia irritans (assembly GCF_050003625.1). Classification (NCBI taxonomy): domain Eukaryota; kingdom Metazoa; phylum Arthropoda; class Insecta; order Diptera; family Muscidae; genus Haematobia; species Haematobia irritans. The sequence goes on from NC_134400.1 coordinate 168,123,056, forward strand.
TCGATTCAATTCACTTCAATTTAAAAAATAATAATCAGTTCGATTGGACTCAATTCAATTCGAGCAGCTTTCTTGGTCTATGTACCCATATTGTATACAATGTAAATATTCAGTTTGTTTTTCTAGCCCATACTCACACTCTCCCAAGTAAATTTCAATGCACCCACGGATAGACTCGTCTCAATCAAAAAAAAAAAAAAAAAAAACAAATGTACAAAAGCAATGAAATAAAACACAAACTTAAATTTCTCCTCTGCACAAATGTCTCATGGCCAATTTCACATAAAATGAAAACAATTGCACTTTAATTTCAACCATCTTGTATTGATGCAAATGTTTGGCCAGAAACGGATGTTGATTTCTTAACCGTTAACCGCCATCGCTTAACCATGATGGTTGGTCAAACATTTGCATCCTTTGCAAAAGGTACTAAAACCAAACACTTGCTATTTTTCTTTAACAAAAAATCTACAAATCAGGTGCAACTGGATGAAGCAACCGATGCCTGGGGTATTAAAGTTGAACGTGTTGAAATGTAAGAGAAATTGAAACCCAATCTCATTTGTCCTTAGAATTGCAAGTTCTAAATGAAATGTTATCTATTTCAATTGCTACACAACTCGTATCACATTGACAAAACCACCACACACACAAACATACTCAAACTTAAACGACCGCAACTACCATGACAATTGCCATTTGGGCAATGACATGGACGAGAACTAATTTTGACCATTATCACAAAACCTACTCCCTTCACAAAACACCACACCATACCATACCCAAATCAAATGACAAACCACAGCAAGAATGTCCGTTTGCCAGTTGAATTGCAAAGAGCCATGGCAGCGGTAGCAGAGGCCGAACGAGAGGCCAGGGCCAAAGTTATAGCTGCAGAGGGAGAACAGAAAGCCTCGATAGCTTTAAGAGAAGCATCTGAAGTCATTGGTGGTTCACCGGCCGCATTACAATTGAGATATTTACAGGTACGTATATGAAAACAAAAAATTTGTATTGTGCGCCAATTGCCTACATTCATGTGTCAGAGGTAATTTTATAACAGCCTAGCCGAACCCACTTCATTGCGTCTATTTCTTGAAAAATATCACATTTACTTTGATGTAAATTTTTAAGGAACATTTTGAGTTTACTTCCTCATGATCCTCACGTGAAGTTATCAAACCAAAAAGAATGGAGAACTCTTTTAACGATTATAGCCAGGGGAAGTACCCTTATTGGTACAAAAAAAATTAAATACTCCTATCTTACCCCATTGTTTCCTTACAGGTGTCCTTTACATTAAAACTAAATCGGAAATTTTCCTTTTTCATTTTTTTAAGGGATGCGTTTGAGCTAAAAAAAAATGGAAATATTTTTATTAATATATTCTTAACAGACAGTCGGGAAGAGAGTCGTTGCTACCCACACTGAAAAACATATTGTCGTGAGGACAAAGATATCATGCCCTTAAAATACGAATGCGAATTTTGCATAGCGTAGACGACAATAAACTTATCAATAAAGTTGTTTTGTCCTCATGTTAAGAGATTCTTTATATGAAAGAAATTTTTGTTTAACTAAGGTCAACTTGACTTTAATAATTCTGAAAAATAATTCAAAATTAATGAAGTTGTCTTCAAATTTGTTGTCTTTGTGCATTTTGACTACAAAGAAAAATCCTTAGATTATGTTTTCCAACACTTTATTTCAAAGACAATTTTTACCTGAAACATAGCATAATTTCTACTTGAAATTGAGTTTGAATTTAGAAAAATTAAGTAGTCGTTAACACACTTTTAAAAGATTTTGACAGTATATGAAGAAGAAACAAGTATATACGGCCGTAAGTTCGGCCAGGCCGAAGCTTATGTACCCTCCACCATGGATTGCGTAGAAACTTCTTCTAAACACTGCCATCCACAATCGAATTACTTAAGTTGCGGTAACGCTTGCCGATGGCAAGGTATCTTAAAACCTCCTAACACCGTCTTCTAAATTGTATGTAAGTCCATACGTAGTATATATTAAATCAAAAAAGATCTATCAAATACGTATATAATTCAGATTGACAAAATTTTCTATAGATATAAAATTTTGACAAAATTTTCTATGGAAATAAAATTTTAACAAAATTTTCTATACAAATAAAATTTTGGTAGATTATTTTTGGCTCGAGTGGCAGCCATGATTATGAACTGATATGGACCAATTTTTGTGTGATTGGAGATCGGCTATATATGACTATAGACCGATAAGGACCAATTTTGGTATGGTTGTTAGCGGCCATATACCAGCACGACGTTCCAAATTCGGATCGGATGAATTTTGCTCCTCCAAGACGCTCCGGAGGTCAAATCTGGAGAACGGTTTATATGGGGGCTATATATAATTATGGACCGATGTGGACCAATTTTTGCATGGTTTTTAGAGACCATATACCAACACCATGTACCAAATTTCAGCCAGATCGGATGATATATGCTTCTGTTAGAGGCTCCACAAGCCAAATCTGAGGGTCCCTTTATATGGGGGCTATACGTAAAAGTGGACCGATATGGCCCATTTGTAATACCCTCCGACCTACATTAATAACAACTACTTGTGCCAAGTTTCAAGTCGATAGCTTGTTTCGTTCGGAAGTTAGCGTGATTTCAACAGACGGACGGACGGACATGCTTAGATCGACTTAGAATTTCACCACGACCCAGAATATATATACTTTATGGGGTCTTAGAGCAATATTTCGATGTGTTACAAACGGAATGACAAAGTTAATATACCCCCATCCTATGGTGGAGGGTATAAAAAAGCAGCAAAAAGCTACTAAATTAAAACTTATTTTCTAAAATCAAGTACGTAAAATTCAAATTTAAACCAGTAAGGAAAGTCTAAAGTCGGGCGGGGACGACTATATTATACCCTGCACCACTTTGTAGATCTAAATTTTCGATACCATATCACATCCGTCAAATGTGTTGAGTGCTATATATAAAGGTTTGTCCCAAATACATACATTTAAATATCACTCGATCTGGAAGAATTTGATAGACTTCTACAAAATCTCTAGACTCAAAATTTAAGTCGGCTAATGCACTAGGGTGGAACACAATGTTAGTAAAAAACTATGGGAAACGTTTAAATCTGAAGCAATTTTAAGGAAACTTCGAAAAAGTTTATTTATGATTTATCGCTCGATATATATGTATTAGAAGTTTAGGAAAATTAGAGTCATTTTTACAACTTTTCGACTAAGCAGTGGCGATTTTACAAGGAAAATGTTGGTATTTTGACCATTTTTGTCGAAATCAGAAAAACATATATATGGGAGCTATATCTAAATCTGAACCGATTTCAACCAAATTTGGCACGCATAGCAACAATGCTAATTCTACTCCCTGTGCAAAATTTCAACTAAATCGAAGTTAAAAATTGGCGTCCGTGGTCATATGAGTGTAAATCGGGCGAAAGCTATATATGGGAGCTATATCTAAATCTGAACCGATTTCAACCAAATTTGGCAACAATGCTAATTCTACTCCCTGTGCAAAATTTCAACTAAATCGGAGTTAAAAATTGGCCTCTGTGGCCATATGAGTGTAAATTGGGCGAAAGCTATATATGGGAGCTATATCTAAATCTGAACCGATTTCCACCAAATTTGGCACGCATAGCAACAATATATGGGAGCTATATCTAAATCTGAACCGATTTCCACCAAATTTGGCACGCATAGCAACAATATTAATTCTACTCCCTGTGCAAAATTTCAACTAAATCGGACCAAAAAATTGGCCTCTGTGGCCATATGAGTGTAAATCGGGCGAAAGCTATATATGGGAGCTATATCTAAATCTGAACCGATTTCAACAAAATTTGGCACGGACAGCTACAATGCTAATTCTACTCCGTCTGCAAAATTTCAACCAAATTGGGGTAAAACTCTGGCTTCTGGGACCGTATTAGTCCATATCGGGCGAAAGATATATGTGGGAGCTATATCTAAATCTGAACCGATTTCTTCCAAAATCAATAGGGATCTATTCTGAGCCAAAACACATACTTGTGCCAAATTTGAAGTCGATTGGACTAAAACTGCGACCTAGACTTTGATTACAAAAATGTGTTCACGGACAGACGGACATCGCTATATCGACTCAGGAGCCCACTCTTAGCATTTTTGCCAAAGACACCATGTGTCTATCTCGTCTCCTTCTGGGTGTTGCAAACATATGCACTAACTAATAATACCCTGTTCCACAGTGTGGAGCAGGGTAAAAAAATTAATGTGGAAAGAAAAATTCCTTTTGCAGTATGTACATACACAACACGATCAGCCTTCGATTGGCCACCAGAACTCAAGCGCCGTCGATAGTATTGTTTGTGGGACGCCGTAACGGCCGATGGTTGCCCCCGCTAATATTCATCGATCGTTGTTCAAAATAAATGCCGAATATTATCGGGAAAATGTCCTAAAGACAGTAATGAAGCCCTGGGCAGACGAATATATAAAAAGTCAGCAAATATAAAGACGATTAATATTTGCAAAATATCAAAATCCTTAAAGGAAGGTCAAAGTCTTTGGATCCAAATAAACTTTTTTTTTTTAGTGTAGCTAGATCGACTCAGAGACCGGCCCTGAGCAATATTGCCAAAGACACCCTATGTCTACCTCGTCTCCTTCAGGGTGCAAACATATGCACTAACTTATAATACCCTGTTCCACAGTGTGGCGCAGGGTATAAAAATCCAAATTATATTATAAATTCCAAAATTTGACCTCCGTGGTCATATGAGTGCAAATCGGACGAAAGATATATATGGGAACTTTATCTAAATTTGAAACCATTTCAATCAAAATTGACATGCATTGGGAGATTGGTATATATAAGGGCTATACCCAACTGTGGACCGTTACATATCACATTCGGCCCACCTATTTCCACATTTCCAATTCTAGGCAAATTGGATAAAAGCTACGGTTTTTGGAAACCCATAGAACTGAAACCAGAAGATTGGTCTATATGGGGGTTAAACCAGAACCTGGGCCGATACACATCATATTCGACCGACCTAATTGTTGTCCTAAAATGCCTCCAGATTTCCAAAACATGGACCGATAGACACCATATTCGGAACAAGGAGCCACCGCGGTGCAATGGTTAGCATGCCCGCCTTGCATACACAAGGTCGTGGGTTCGATTCCAAAAAGTTTTTGAGTGGTGGATTTTCCCACCTCAGTAATGCTGGTGAATTCTGAGTGTTTCAACGCTTCTCTAAGTGGTTTCACTGCAATGTGGATCGCCGTTCGGACTCGGTTATAAACAGGAGGTCTCTTGTCATTGAGCTTAACATGGAATCGGGCAGCACTCAGTGATAAGAAAGAAGTTCACCACTGTGGTATCACAATGGACTGAATAGTCTAAGAGAGTCTTATACATCGGGCTGTCACCTAACCTAACATATTCGGAACATTTGTTCGTGTACCTAAAATAACTATATATTTGCAATTTCTTTCAAGTAATACAAAAATATATTGGGGTTATACCAAACCATGGACCGCTACACAAGTTATTCGCCATACCTATTTTTGTACAGACCCGACTTTATTGAGGAGTTCAGACATTTAATACAGTTTTTATCTTTTATACAGGTGTGTGCCATTTTTGACGTTTATAACTTTTTGACTGTCGAAAACCTACAAAAAGGACATTCAGACCATCTCTGGTTACAAACGGAATGGCAAACTTATTACAAGGGCAGTTCGGAAACTTCTTAGCCTAGCACAAAAAGCGCGGTATAAACAAAAAAAAGTTAAGTGTTTTGGAAACTTCCATATCTGTTATGAACACATGTTACATATAGAAACAGGTATTCAAAAAATACGCATCCGCAATTTTTTTACAATGGAAAAATTAGAAATGCGTGCTGTCATTAAATATTTACATAAAAAAAGGTTTATCGGTACAAGAAATTCATAATGATATGGTGAATGTGTTAGGTGAAAGTGCTCTTTCATATGCAACAGTAAAAAATTGGGTTGCTGAATTTAAACGTGGTCGTACAAGCATTGAAGATGAACCACGTAGTGGACGTCCAAAAACAGCAACAACAACAGAAATTGTAGCCAAAGTGCATGATATGGTATTAAATATTCGACGAATAAAAGTGCGTGAAATCGCTAATATCATGGGCATCTCAAATGATCGAATCCATTTAATTTTGGACTGAAGCTGGAGGAAGTGCCCCAAAGAAGGCAAAAACAATTCAATCGGCTGATAAGGTTATGGCAACGATTTTTTGGGACTTCAAAGGTATTTTATTGATTGACTATCTGCAAAAGGGTAAAACAATAAATTCAGAGTAATATTGCAAGCTTTTGGATCAATTAAATATACAAATTCGAGAAAAACGTCCTGCCTTACAACACAAAAAATAATTTTTCATCAAGACAACGCACTACCGCACAAGAGTGTTTTAACAATGGCTAAAATCAACGAATTAAAGTACGAGTTGCTTGACCACCCACCTTATTCTCCTGATTTAGCTCCCAGTGACTTTTACTTGTTCCCAAATCTAAAAAAAAAAAAAACCCTTGCTAGCAAGCGTTTTACCTCAAATGAAGATGCAATTACAGTTGTAAACCACTATTTCGAAGACCTTGAGGAAAACTATTTTAATCAAGGGATAGAATTGCTAGAAAAGCGTTGGACTAAGTGTACTGAAGTTTCAGGAGATTATATTGAAAAATAAAAATATTTTTGAAAAACTAACCATTCTCTTTCATTGATAGGCTAAGAAGTTTCCGAACCGCCCTCGTATACACGATTGTTTGTCATCTCAATACCTTTCATTTAAGTATCAATAACGATATTATCGGACATTTCTAACTCGAGATACTAAATTCGATTTGTTTAGTAAAAAAAGAGCGAAAAACTACAAATAACGGGATATCTCAAAAACTGTTCCATAAAACAAATTTTTCGAATTCAGCAGATCAAAATATATAAGAAAAGTCACATCTCATCAAGTGTACATGAAAAAAAAATATATTTTGTAAATTAGTTATACTTCTTGATATGGATCAATAAAGAAAGAAAGAAAAGCAAAAAAAAAAAAACAAATATTTTTTCCAACAAAAAAAGTTATATTTAGTTATATTTAATTACGGAAGAAGAAAGCTTTGGCCTCACGACCAGTGATGCCAGGAAGTTTTTTGAAAATTCCCTTTTTTCCCTACGCCCAAAAATTTTTTCCCCACATTTTTCCCTACGCAACTAAATTCAAACAATTTTGGCAAGAAAATGACAAATATTTTATATTGAATTCAATTTCTTTAAAATTAATAGTCCGGGATTATATCCTTCAATAAAGGGACCAAATGTTCAATAATATGAATATTCACATTTTTATTCGGATTTCGAACATTGCAACATCATTGCTCATTTTTAACACTTCCAACATTTTTCTTGTGGACTTTAATGCAGGGCTGTGGAGTCGAGCCAATTTTGCTCGACTCCGACTCCGACTCCAGCATTTTGCATCAGCTCGACTCCGGAGTCGACTCCGGGTAATATAACTAAATCTCATTTTATTACCACTAATTTGTAGTTCTATTGTGGGGGTACCGTAAGTGGATCGATATAAAGTATCGTATTTATTTATGTGTGCAAAAAAATGTCTTAATTTCACATTAGATGCCAATTGAACTCTATATTTCAAATTTAGGGCAATGTTTAATAAATAAAATAATGACATAAATACCCATCATAATATGAGAAGATACCAACAGTATATGTATTTGTGGACCAAAATTATTGATACTATCTCAAATCCTTTAAATTTGTTGCGGGCTATATAAAGGTTTATATTCCCATATGCATGAATTTGAATCTGAATCGATTTAGACAAAATTGTATATACTTCTACAAAATCTATGTACTTAAAATTTAAATCTAACGTTATGGGACCTAACACAATTTTAACTAAAAATAAAAATGCAAGGAAAGTCTAAAGTCGGACGGGCCGATTATAATATACTCTGCACAACTTTGTATTTAGATCTACATTTTGATAAAATCTCAAATCAGACTTCTACAAAATCTCGGGCAATATTTGGGAAATATTTATAATTGTTTAGACAATTTCGCATAAATGCATTTATGATTCATTCATTGAAAAATTTTGAAAATTTGAGTCATTTCTACAAGTTTTCGACTTAGCAGTGAGTATCAGTGAGCATACAATTTTGGAAAAATTTTTGTCTAGTAAATAAAAATGTTGACTAAATTTTCTATAGAAATAAAATTTTGAAAAAATTTTCTATAGAAATCAAATTTTGACCAAATATATAGAAATAAAATTTTGAATAAAATTTTTATAGAAATAAAATTTGGCAAAATTTTTGATAGAAATAAAAGTTTGAAAAAATTATCAACAGAAATACAATTTAAAAAAAATTGTGTAACAAACAAAATTTTGCAAAATTTTCTATAGAAATAAAATTTTGCAAACTATTCTATAGAGACAAAATTTTCTATAGAAATACAATTTTGACTAAATTTTATATAGAAAAAATTATCTCTACAGTAATAAAATTTTGAATACATTTTTTATAGCAGTGGGTATCAATGAGCATCAGTAAGAAAAAAAATGTTGAGAAAATTTGCTATAGAAATAAAATTTGACAATTTTTTCTTATAGAAATAAAATTTTGAAAAAATTATCAATAAAAAAACAATTTTAGAAAAATTTTTGTGTAGTAAATAAAATTCTGCAAAATATTCTACAGAAACAAAATTTTGACCAAATTTTTTAATAAAAAAATCTATTACTATAAAATTTTGGCAAAATTTTCTAAAGAAATTAAATTTTGACTTTAATTTTTATAGAAATAAAATTTTGAAAAAATTTTTGTGTAACAAACAAAATTTTGCAAAATTTTCTATAGAAATAAAATTTTGACTAAAATTTCTATAGTAACAACATTTTGAAAAAATTTTTTATAGAAATAAAATTTTGACAAAATTTGCTATAGAAATAAAATGTTGACAAAATTTTTTGTAGAAATAACATTTTGCAAAATTTTCTATAAAAAACAATAAAAAAACAAAATTTTCTATAGAAATACAATTTTGACTCAATTTTATATAGAAAAAATTATCTCTACAGTAATAAAATTTTGAATACATTTTTTATAGCAGTGGGTATCAATGAGCATCAGTAAGAAAAAAAATGTTGAGAAAATTTGCTATAGAAATAAAATTTGACAATTTTTTCTTATAGAAATAAAATTTTGAAAAAATTATCAATAAAAAAACAATTTTAGAAAAATTTTTGTGTAGTAAATAAAATTCTGCAAAATATTCTACAGAAACAAAATTTTGACCAAATTTTCTAATAAAAAAATCTATTACTATAAAATTTTGGCAAAATTTTCTAAAGAAATTAAATTTTGACTTAAATTTTTATAGAAATAAAATTTTGAAAAAATGTTTGTGTAACAAACAAAATTTTGCAAAATTTTCTATAGAAATAAAATTTTGACTAAAATTTCTATAGAAAAAAATATTTCTATAGTAACAACATTTTGAATAAATTTTTTATAGAAATAAAATTTTGACAAAATTTGCTATAGAAATAAAATGTTGACAAAATTTTTTATAGAAATAACATTTTGACAAAATTTTCTATAAAAAACAACTTTGAAAAAAATTTCTGTCAATATTCCACATATGTATATGCCCTTAAAATAAAATTTAAAAAAAAAATAATTTCGATTGTTCGAAATATTTCAAATAAATTGATATGGGCATTAAAATGGATCGATCCAGCCCATCTGCTAGTCTAACATTCTAGGAAACATAATAAGATAGCCGTAATTGGAAGTTGATTTTCATTTACAATCATGCTGTACATTGATCGAATGAATAACGCAATGGAAACTAATTTGCGTAAAAACTTGCTTAGTTACAAAAATGTGAAGTGTTTTAAAAAAATTGGTTTAGCCGCAGTCGGAGTCGAGCAAAATTTTTACGACTCCGACTCCAGCAAAATCTTCAGACTCCGACTCCGGCTCCGGCTCCACAGCCCTGCTTTAATGGCCGCGTGTTTCTTCAGGTCAGATTTCTACAATTTACGAACTTTCCACAAGCAATGCATTGGTATTTAAAATCGTCATTTTCGACCGCCTCTAGCCACCGCTTTAATTCAACAATGAGCCAATTTGGTCAAAAGGGCTATTTTCTAAATTTTGTTGGAATGGTTTTATTTTCTTCACTAGACGAGATTTTTCTAAAACATTAAAAACTGTTGTGAAGGTAACAGTTGTAAAACATTTTTTGAAGATATTCCGGAATAAACATCCTACATTTACTATTTTTATGTTAGCCTGACACCAATGCAGGCCGGTTTAATGTCCAAGTCATTTAAACTATATATTATTACAATACTTATTCGAGCTTATTGGACAAGTTCTTTTCAGTAATAGTACTAATTCCCTTAATCTTCTTGCCCAATAGGCTCAAATCAGTATTGTAATAATATTTAATCCTACATTTATGTACACGAATCCGCGTATGCACTGCAAGTGATCTTTGTATTAGATAATATTGAGAGACACCAAGTTGAGGAAGCCATCACCTGTTTATGAACCTTAATGGAAGCCTTCATTCCTGGAAATGAAATCTATTTACGCATTTGTAATTAAATACCAATGCAAAACATCTTTTAACGTTACCGCTGAACTTTTCTAAATAAAATCATAAAATCATAGCATCGTTAACGGTGAATTGCGTATTCCATTCGTTGAAGCTTTAACTACCATATATTTTGGATCTTCAAATATCTGGAATATTAAGGAAAAGTGTTCTTCTTGTTGCAAAATGTAGTAAACTCTGGAAATTGGAAAAATTCCCTACATTTGTAGAAAAAATGAAAAATCTGTCCTTTTTTTCCTACAGATGTAATTTTAGGAAAAAAATCCCTACAAAAAAGGATATTCCCTACGCATGGCATCACTGCTCACGACAATATTTTTTTGCAGAGTGGGTAATACCATTATGTTAAAAATGTTTTTATTTGTTTTTGCTTTCTCATTTACAGATCTTAAGCACAATATCAGCAGAGAAAAACTCAACAATTATTTTCCCATTACCCATCGATTTGATAACATATTTTCTGAAGACAAACGATGAGAATACCAAACAGCAGGCTAAGGCAGCTGCCGCAGCAATAGCAAGATCAACTGTGGAAGCTATAGCTCAACAGCAACAGTCTACAGCCATGTGAATCCATCCCCACTCAGCTGATGGGGTGAGACTGCCAATAGAAAATAAAAACTATATTGGTTGTTCGTCTGCCCCCATCATAACCATTTTGTAAAGTTTTAGAGGCGGAATATTATATCCTCGTAAAAGGAAACTGAAAATTCAGTTAAAAAAAACACAAAAACAAGAACCCAATGAACAAAAAAATTTATTAAAACAAAAAAAAACAATGTTGTTGGTGTATGAAGACAAATGAAAAATTATTTTTTCTAAATGTGAATAAATGTTTACTTTAAAGAATAAAGTTTAAAAAATATATATTATATGTATATCTATATCAAAAATTAAAAACAATACAAAAAAAACCAAATCCTCACAAACCTAAATGGTTTAAAAGTAATGTAACAATTAAAAAAAATCTTTACAAACACATAAAGGTTGTAATTAATTGGTATTCTTTTTAAATGGTATATATTCAATTCTAGGCTAGGATCTATTAACAAGAACTAATTGAAAACAAAACACACACATATACAAAACACTTATATAGAAATTCCAAAGAATCATAGGATGTAGCTATATAAAAGTAATTAAGGAAATTCCACAGAGATAAGGTGAAAGGGTCAAAAAATCCAGATTAAAATACAGGGAGGTCTCATAAACATCTTGAGTCACTCGATTACCCATTATCCATCGATTTTCTGAAGACAAATGATGAGAATACCAACCAGCTGGCTAAGGCGGCTGCCGCAGCAATAGCAAGATCAATTGTGGAAGCTATAGCTTAACAGCAACAGTCTACAGCCATGTAAATCCATTCTCACTCAGCTGATGGGTTGAGACTGCCAAGAAAAACTATAGTGGTTGTTCGTCTGCCCCCATCATAACCATTTTGTAAAGTTTTAGAGGCAGAATATTATATCCTCGTAAGAGGAAACTGAAAATTCAGTTAAAAAACACACACAAAAACCCAATGAACAAAAAATTTATTAAAACAAAAAAAATGTTGTTGGTAGATGAAGACAAATGAAAAATTATCCTTTTCTAAATGTGAATAAATGTTTACTTTAAAAAATAAAGTTTAAAAAATATATATTATATGTATATCTATATCAAAAATTAAAAACAATACAAAAAAAACCCAAATCCTCACAAACCTACATGGTTTAAAAGCCATGTGACTTTACAAAATGGTTATGATGCCCCCATCATAACCATTTTGTAAAGTTTTAGAGGCAGAATATTATATCCTCGTAAGAGGAAACTGAAAATTCAGTTAAAAAAACACACAAAAACAAAAACCAAATGAACAAAAAATTTATTAAAACAAAAAAAATGTTGTTGGTGGATGAAGACAAATGAAAAATTATTTTTTTTAACTGTGAATAAATGTTTACTTTATCCACTTAAAAAATAAAATTTAAAAAATCTATATTATATGTATATCTATATCAAAAATTAAAAACAATACAAAAAACTCAAATCCTCACATACCTAAATGGTTTAAAAGTCATGTGACAATTGGAAAAAAAAAACTTTACAAAAACATAAAAGTTGTAATTAATTGGTATTCTTTTTAAATGGTATATATTCAATTCTAGGCTTGGATCTATTTACAAAAACTACCCTTCAGTTTTTTTGGTGCCAATTGACCCCTTTTTCCAAGCAATTGGAATTTTAAACCGGTCATGGGACTGGTTGTATTTAGCCAATTGGTAGCCACTTCATGCATTTTTCTCTAGACCACTATGAACCCAACCCCTAACCGGTTCAAATGTCACAGGGTTAATTAACACATTTCTGGCCCTTTTGCATCTATAACAGGGACAGTTCTATTTTTAGATTTTTTTTTTCAGTTATATTTTCCCTACATTTGTTCATTTTCTACCAATATCACAAACATTTAAATTGACGTTTCAACGCTGTGTGTTCAATGGCGTTTGTGGCTGAATGCGTTAAGGCGTTCTGTTATGCTGCCAGTAAACCCAGGTTCAAAACCTGGTCGGAGAGAAAAAGTTTTTCAAATTGTAAAAATTAGATAATAAGACAAATAAAAGTAAAAAACAACATTGATAGAAATAAGAAGTAAAATTGGTGGAAAAATTTATTTTTTTAGAACTGTCTCTCTAACATGTCTATTTGAACTGGTTAATTGATGGGTTGAAAACAACCGGTTAAAGGATTGGTTTGTAGGTATCTATGTGGGGGTCAATTGACCCTTCCTATGACAACCCCATGTTAATTTCACCGGTCACCTAACCAGTTAAAGGACCTGTACCGGCTATAAAGGACAGGTGAATCGACCGGTTTGGGACCAGTCCCAAGAACTGAAGGGTAATGGAAAAGAAAACACACACATATACAAAACACTTATACAGAAATTCCAAAAAATCATAGGATGTAACTATATAAAAGTAATTAAGGAAATTCCACAGAGATAAGGTGAAAGGGTCGAAAAATCCTGATTAAAATAGAGGAAGGTCTCATAAATATCTTGAGTCACTCGATTACCCATCGATTACCCATTACCCATCGATTTGATAACATATTTTCTGAAGACAAACGATGAGAATACCAAACAGCAGACTAAGGCAGCTGCCGCAGCAATAGCAAGATCAACTGTGGAAGCTATAGCTCAACAGCAACAGTCTACAGCCATGTACATCCATCCTCACTCAGCTGATGGGATGAGTCTGGCAAGAAAAACTATATTGGTTGTTCGTCTGCCCCCATCATAACCATTTTGTAAAGTTTTAAAGGCGGAATATTATATCCTCGTAAAAGGAAACTGAAAATTCAGTTAAAAAAAAAAAACACAAAAACAAAAACCCAATGAACAAAAAATTTATTAAAACAAAAAATAAATGTTTTTGGTAGATGAAGACAAATGAAAAATTATCTTTTTCTAAATGTGAATAAATGTTTACTTTAAAAAATAAAGTTTAAAAAATATATATTATATGTATATCTATATCAAAAATTAAAAACAATACAAAAAACCCAAATCCTCACAGACCTAAATGGTTTAAAAGTCATGTGACTTTAGAAAATGGTTATGATGCCCCCATCATAACCATTTTGTAAAGTTTTAGAGCCAGAATATTATATCCTCGTAAGAGGAAACTGAAAATTCAGTTAAAAAACACACAAAAACTAAAACCAAATGAACAAAAAATTTATTAAAACAAAAAAAATGTTGTTGGTGGATGAAGACAAATGAAAAATTATTTTTTTTAACTGTGAATAAATGTTTACTTTATCCACTTAAAAAATAAAATTTAAAAAATCTATATTATATGTATATCTATATCAAAAATTAAAAACAATACAAAAAAACCCAAATCCTCACATACCTAAATGGTTTAAAAGTCATGTGACAATTGGAAAAAAAAAAACTTTACAAAAACATAAAAGTTGTAATTAATTGTTATTCTTTTTAAATGGTATATATTCAATTCTAGGCTTGGATCTATTTACAATAACTATTGGAAAAGAAAACACACACATATACAAAGTACGTATATAGAAATTCCAAAAAATCATACGATGTTGCTATATAAAAGTAATTAAGGAAATTCCACAGAGATAAGGTGAAAGGGTCGAAAAATCCAGATTAAAATAGAGGGAGGTCTCATAAACATCTTGAGTCACTCGATCGACATGGATCGGTTTCTCATCCTCTGATTAGTACTTAACCGGAAAATATACCACCGGTTAGTAGAAACTTTTTATGCGGTCAACTGTTTAATAGACACGAAAACTAATAGTAAAACATTGAGAAAATGACGTCAATACTACGTTGACTTTAGGAATCTTAATGTGGATTTGGGTCGAAAACCACATACAGTGGGGAGCAAAACCGAGTGCATGTTTTCACTTTTTGTAATCTTTACTAACCCTCTAATGCCCCATTTTCTTCTAACAGCTGATAAAATAATCAAGGTATATGGTACAAAAGCAAGAAAATGAAACAAACAAAATCAAAAGGGTAAAATCACGTATATGCTGCAAGGTTTCTTGGAAAGTTTTGACTAAGTTTTATTTTTATTTTGTCGAACTTGTCCCCGTTAGGTTCACAAACAAAAAAAAAATCTGATGCAATCACGAAATTAATTGATCCAATTAATTCTTTAATTGAAATGTCTCAATCACGAAAATAGTGTGTCAATCATAGTTTTAATTGGACATTAAAAATTAATTGATTTCATTAGCAAATTTCAATTAATTTTTATACCCTCTACCATAGGTATATTAACTTTGTCATTCCGTTTGTAACACATCGAAATGTTGCTCTAAGACCCCATAAAGTATATATATTCTGGGTCGTGGTGAAATTCTGAGTCGACCTGAGCATGTCCGTCCGTCCGTCTGTTGAAATCACGCAAACTTCCGAACGAAACAAGCTATCGACTTGAAACTTTGCACAAGTAGTTGTTATTGATGTAAGTCGGATGGTATTGCAAATGGGCCATATCGGTCCACTTTTACGTATAGCCCCCATATAAACGGAACCTCAAATTTGGCTTGCGAGGCCTCAAAAAGAAGCAAATTTCATCCGATCCGGCTGAAATTTGGTACATGGTGTTAGTATATGGTCTATAACAACCATGCAAAAATTGGTCCACATCGATCCATAATTATATATAGCCCCCTGTTTGTAATCGAAACAAACGTGTTGAGTAGTTTTTTCATACTAAGATTCCAAATGAATACTAATTACTTTATTGACTAAAACTTATATCTAGAATATTGAAAATCTTAACCTACTCTAGAACAAGATAACAACAATCTGTTATCATTCTTCTAGCTCTCTTCATAAACACACATATGCCGCTGCGTTTCATTAGGATCTTCTTATGAAATAAGATCATAAAACACAACACAGGCAAGGCACTGATAATAGACCACGCTAAGACAACTAGATGCACTTAACATACGTTATCTCAAGTGGATAATGGCTAAAGTGCCCTTCATATCATTTTAGGGACATATTTTATTATCAGGAATATTAGCGATAGTGATATTCCATGTTCAAAGCATATTTGTTTTGAACATTCTGCCGGGGGCTTAGTGGACTGTATTATTATAATCTTACTTTGTATATCTAATGAAATATAAATCTACATAATTTCAGTTGGGAGTTACTTCGTAAATTACTTGGTACATTTGTTTTCTTTCTTTGCATAGGCTTACATTGTATTTCAAGTGTTACTGAATCTAGATTTTTAATTAAAACATATAATCTTAATTAAACCATACAATCATCTTAGATTGTTGATCAAATTGTACTTTACACATCTTGTCGGGCTCTTTCGGAGGCTTCTGCTTTTTGCCACTGCTTCTTGCTGGTAGGATTCTCGATTTCTTTTGTGTTTCTTCTGCAGTGTATCTAAGCCCATACTTCCATTTACCGTTTGTGTTTGGTGAATTTGATGGATTATGTGTTTTCCAGCTCGGTCGCAATCTCCTCAATAACTTCGTCGGCTGCGGTAGCGTAAGCAAGTATGTTATCCTCTGCTTTGTCGTCTTTTATGATGAGAATATCGGAACCATTTTTAGCAGGAAATTCTTCTTCGGCAATTGTTTTGACTTTTGCGATATCTTCAATTCTCGTTTCTGCTTCAACATATTCAACATCAACATTTATTAGGACACCAACGTCAAGCTGTTCATCCTTTTGTGTATATGTTTCTTCATAACCTACTACATCATTTTCAACTGATTGTAGATTGTTAATTGTGGCGTCTTCATCTGATATTTCCTTCTTGCCTTCGTCCTCTGTATCCTTCTTAGCTTCGACTTCAAACTGTTTCGTGAATTTCTCCCAATTAGAGGAAGTTATATGAGGCGTTGATTCCTTTTTATCTGCAACTTTAAACTGCTTCATGAATTCCTCCCAATTCGAGGAAATTCCATTAGGCGTTGCTTTTTCGGATGTATACGATTGGGCTGACACACTCGACCCATTTCCTCCGAAGTGAGGAGCTGCCGGCGCAAATGAGATTGATGCGCTTTCCAAAATTTCAGCTACATTGTGCTCTTCGGTTGCTTTCAACATCTCTCTTATTCTTCCAAACTGAGCAGTTTCATTTGTTGCCTCTCCCAAGTCAAGTTTCAACAATAGAGCGTATCTATTCTCTTCGTATAGCTCTTCCACCTCATCGAATACTCTGATTAGATTAACGAGGGGTCCATCGTGATCAAAAATAAGCTGACAGTACAGATTATCTAACTCCTTCATCCATACTTCCAAATATGTTTTTGCATTTTGGAGCAAAGCTTGGTCATCTTGTGTCTCCCATTGCAGCATTTTTGTTAATGCCTTACGAATAAGATATTTTATTCTCTCCATCTTTGTTTTTAATCTGATATGGAGACTGTGTTTTTTTTTTTAAGTTTGAATTACGAATTACGCTTTTACACTAGATATTTCTATTTTAAGTGAGCTGTTTTTATATTAAAATATTATTTAATATATTTTTTATTTTATTTTGTCGCTGTCTAAGCCGCGACATACGCTTTTAATTAAATTCCAATATTTGGCCTTGGAATACGCCTTATTCACTGTTTGGCCGTGAAAACGCCTTTCCCCTTGAATTGTATTCCTCAAGGATTAATTTTTAATTTTTGGTTCAACTGAGTTTCTTGCCTCTTATGGGAGAAATCTCAGTTTGTAATATGAACCAAAGTGAGTTCCATTTGAAATCTCAAATCAATCTTTTCTCGTTGAGTTCCAAATGAATACTAATTACTTTATTGACTAAAACTTATATCTAGAATATTGAAAATCTTAACCTACTCTAGAACAAGATAACAACAATCTGTTATCATTCTTCTAGCTCTCTTCATAAACACACATATGCCGCTGCGTTTCGTTAGGATCTTCTTATGAAATAAGATCATAAAACACAACACACGCAAGGCACTGATAATAGACCACGCTAAGACAACTAGATGCACTTAACATACGTTATCTCAAGTGGATAATGGCTAAAGTGCCCTTCATATCATTTTAGGGACATATTTTATTATCAGGAATATTAGCGATAGTGATATTCCATGTTCAAAGCATATTTGTTTTGAACACCCCCAATAAAACCGATCCCACGATTTGGCTTGCGGAGCCTCTAAGAGAAACAAATTTCATCCGATCCGACTGAAATTTGGTACATGGTGTCAGTATATGGTCTCCAATGACCATGCACAAATTCGTCCACATCGGTCCATAATTACATATAGTCCCCATATAAACCGATCACCAGATTTGAACTCCGGAGCCTCTTCGAAGACCAAAATTCATCTGATTCAGTGACAGTCTTTCGTAGAAGTTTCTACGCAATCCATGGTGGAGGGTACATAAGATTCTGCCTGGCCGAACTTACGGCCGTTATACTTGTTTTTTATTTCAGTCTTTGGATATAACTTAAAATATATAATATCTAATGATTTACAAAAATCAAATAATGTACAAGACAAATATTTGTAAATTACTTTTTGTTAACTCCCAGTTAAAGCCTAACGGTCGTAAGTCAGTTAAGAAAGCAATTGGAAATAGTTACGCTTTTAATTAAAAAATTACTTGAAATTTGCTAATGAAATCAATTAATGTTTTAATCAAGTATTTTTTGTATGCCCAATTAAAACTGTGATACTACCATTTTCGCAATAGGAGACCTTGCAATTAAAAAATTAATTGGATAAATTAATTTCGTGATTGAATCAGAAAAATTGTTGTGTGTGTATATATTTAAATGTACCATGAGGCAAAGGGTGTAATATAGTCGGCCCCGCTCTACTTTCGACGCTGTTTGGTGTAGGTTTAGGGCCCATAAAATGCATAAATCCATATCGACTCCAATTACCTGTCCCCCAAAGACATTTGAGAAAAATGCCTACTCTTGAGAAAATTTCATTAAATTTTTTTAATACACAGGCTCATTTTAAAACAAATAGCTTTGGAAGAAAACAAAACATAAAAAAACACACAATAACTATATAATCCTAAAGGAAAAATATCCACACTGCTAGTCTCACCGTAGCTACAACCTAAAAAAAAAAAATAATAATAATAATAATAATAATAATAATAATAATAATAATAATAATAATAATAATAATAATAATAATAATAATAATAATAATAATAATTGTATAGATGTTTTTATGTGTATTCAAATAAAATATATACAAAATTTACAATTATAAAAACAATTGGAAAATCAAACATGTAAAAAGGCAAGGGAATGTTAAAATCTCTTTTGTAAGTCCAAAATTTGAATGTGGAGATGAAAAATAATCACCAAGTTTAAATAATGAGATTTCAGAAAACATAAAGAAGCCTACCTTAGTTAATTAAAAAATTCCCCAATAGTATCAATAATACTTGTATTAACCAATCATTCTTCCTTAAACATACTACGAATTTATAACTAGAAATTAAAGATAATCCTAATAAATAGATGAAAAAAAAAACATTAAAACAACCTATTTCAAGAAATACACTCAGAATCCTGTAACTGTTATAACCCCATTGAAAACTTAACACACCGCCAACAAAAGAAATAGAAATTGTTGATATATTCGAAATGATGCTGATATTAAGGAAATTGTAAGTATGAAAACAAAATTACCGCAAATCATAAAATTCCATGTAAATCCTTGTTGGAATGTTCCATTAAGCAGTATCTATATCCCTTTCCGACCTATAGCCGATCCACGTGGTAGATTTTCCTAAATTTTTGAATTCTGTTATTTATGTGTACATAGAACATTTTAAATTATTAAGTTTGTTCAGTTTGATCCTGTATCCTGTTTTTTCAGGATACGCACTATTGTTGCAGTCCGGCAAATTCCGGTAAAACCCCGGACGTAAAAATATCAAAAAACACAAAATAATCACGAAGTTACTGTTTGCATACAATATTTAATATGCTTTCTTATTGAAAACACTTGTTTGATGAAATATTCCACAACTTAAATAATTTTAATTTATTTGCAAACTTACTTCTTCCACTCATTTTTACAAATGCGCAAAGTACACTGCTGAAACTACAAAATTAATATGAAAAGAAAATATTTATAACGGTTCTTCACATTCTTAGACAAAGAGAGAGCATACACAATTAGTTTTTTGCCGCTCTTATCGCAGTATGTCATATATTAAAGAAATTATAGAGACTTAAACTTACCCGCACAATTGTGCGTATACGGTCGGAAAGGGATATATAAACAGTGTGTGACAAAACTTAATTCGATAGATAGTTAATAATTAAGAAACCTTATGTGGATTATTTTTGTTTCGTTATTCATCAAAATAATAATTATCTAAATTGAATTAAGCGAAACGATAATAACCCTCTTTATCTATAACAATTAAGGAATTCATATTTTAGGTATTTTTTTGTATGCGATAAAACAATTGCACATAATTTATTAACTATATAAAAACAGTTATCATTACAGAAAAAATACCAAAATATTTCCAATTAAAAAGTTAATTGAAAAAACTTTTTCAATTAAAAAATTAATTGTTACAATTAGCTTTTTAATCAAAGAAGAAACATTAACTCAACTAGGTTATTGATTGAATATTTTAAAATTTTTAATAAAAAAAAACAAGTATATCCAACAGTAAGTTCGGCCGGGTCGAATCTTAAATACACCCAACCATGAATCTAATATTATAGTTTCCTTTGAAATTTCCGGAGGGGTTTTATGGCAGATATTCTCCTAAGCAGAGCAGTACACTTCCCGAAGATAAATTTAAAGATTTTTCCTATCAGATTCTGCATTTATAAGAACCATTTTTGTTTGAGTTTTAGAAATATCATTAATATCTCTTTTAAGTGTGCAACAAAACGATGAAATAACGCCTTGATTTGAAATCTAAAATCTGCAGTTTTTTACCCCCATTATTTAAATGATTACGAGAAGTAAAACCTGGAAATTTTACATTCAGTTTGTGAGGACCAGAAGTCGTGCCTCGTTTCTGGTCACACGTATAGTTTTGTCTGTTTTTTTTTTTCTTACCTGAATTCTTGTTTGAGTTATTTGTTTTGTTTATTGAATTGTTGTTTTATTGAATTTAATATACATCCAATAATGAACTTGAAATTTTTCACAAGACCCTCGTATGGTTTTTTTTAACTCCCGCATCGACCCTCGTAGTTTTTTACAACATTCGAAATGTATCAAAACAACATACTGTTTGTTTGTAGCAACAAACACCAACAACTATGCTGGGAGTCGCAGTTGTTTACAACATTTTCATCAAAACCAAAGACAATAAACTTGAGGAAGATAGGAAATTGACTTGCGTCATACCAAATGTTGCATTTACCATGTTAGTTCCATACATGTTTGTAATTTTTTTATTTGTTTTTCGTTTTTATTTTTTAAATGAAAAACTTAATTTTCTTAATGAAACAATGTTAAATTTTAGGCTACAACAAAAAAATTACATTTTCCCCTTTATGGAAATTTATTTCGTGCACTTAATTTATTTTTATTTGCATTTTAATGCTATGTCAATACTTGTCGTATACGCGTTTGGTTCGAGTATGAAACTAACACGGTAAATGGTTTGATCTCCTCAGTAGCCAATTTCCTATCTTCCTAGAGTTTATTGTCTTTGATCAAAACATCCAATAACACGCAACAAGCCTGATATAAAAGGATGGTGAAGCCATGAAAGGGGGACAGTCAGTGGAGATAATTTGACAGCGTAACATCGGCAAGTGAGTCGGAGGAGTGGACAAGGATCATAGCCAAGTTTAAGTCAAGGTGAGTAGAGTGAACACTGTAAGTGCCAGTGATAGTGACAATCGTGACAGTGACAACCGTGATTATTTTCCGTGGTTATATCGATTCGCCGTGTACCCTACATGCATGCACTACGGTAGGCACCGTACATTTTGTTACATACATCGACTCGCCGTACACCCTACATAGATACGCTCTGGTAGGCATCATAAAATTTTCTTCCATTTTATACACCGACTCGCCACGCACCCTACATAGATACGCTTTGGTAGGTTTCATAACAATTTTCATTTCATACACCGACTCGCCGTGCACCCTACATAGATACGCTCTGGTAGGCATCATACCATTTTTCATTTCATACACCGACTCGCCGCGCACCCTACATAGATCCGCTCTGGTAGGCATCATAACAATTTTCATTGCATACACCGACTCGCCGCGCACCCTACATAGATACGCTCTGGTAGGCATCATACCATTTTTTTTCCATTTTTATACATATACACAGTCTCACATAAGTTTACATACCCTTGAGGTTTTTACCTTATAACTAAACATGTTTCTTGTTGTTGTTTATAATCCAGACTAAAAACATCTTCTTGGAAATGGACAAATACTTTGTTTTTCAAATTAATTTACAAAATCTAAAGCATATATATGCATATTTTATTATATTTTAATAATTAAAGAAAATACAATTTCTTAAACCGTATGTAAACTTGTGTAAGACTGTGTATATACGCCGTGCACCCTACATAGATACGCTCTGGTAGGCATCATAACATTTTTTTCCATTTTATGCACCGACTCGCCACGCACCCTAAATAGATACGCTCTGGTAGGTTTCATAACAATTTTCATTTCATACACCGACTCGCCGTGCACCCTACATAGATACGCTCTGGTAGGCATCATACCATTTTTCATTTCATACACCGACTCGCCGCGCACCCTACATAGATCCGCTCTGGTAGGCATCATAACAATTTTCATTTCTTACACCGACTGGCCGCGCACCCCACATAGATACGCTCTGGTAGGCATCATACCATTTCTCATTTCATACAGCGACTCGCCGCGCACCCTACATAGATCCGCTCTGGTAGGCATCATAACAATTTTCATTTCATACACCGACTCGCCGTGCACCCTACATAGATACGCTCTTGTAGGCATCATAACATTTTTTTCCATTTTTATACACCGACTCGCCGTGCACCCTACATAGATCCGCTCTGGTAGGCATCATAACATTTTTCATTTTATACACCGACTCGCCATGCACCCTACATAGATACGCTCTGGTAGGTTTCATAACAATTTTCATTTCATACACCGACTCGCCGTGCTCCCTACATAGATACGCTCTGGTAGGTTTCATAACAATTTTCATTTCATACACCGACTCGCCGTGCACCCTACATAGATACGCTTTGATTAGCATCATAGCATTTGTTTTTTGCTTGTTTTTTTTTTTTACATACACCGACTCGCCGTGCACCCTACATAGATACGCTCTTGTAGGCATCATAACATTTTTTTCCATTTTTATACACCGACTCGCCGTGCACCCTACATAGATCCGCTCTGGTAGGCATCATAACATTTTTCATTTTATATACCGACTCGCCATGCACCCTACATAGATCCGCTCTGGTAGGCATCATAACATTTTTCATTTTATACACCGACTCGCCATGCACCCTACATAGATACGCTCTGGTAGGTTTCATAACAATTTTCATTTCATACACCGACTCGCCGTGCACCCTACATAGATACGCTCTGGTAGGCATCATACCATTTTTCATTTCATACACCGACTCGCCGCACACCTTACATAGATCCGCTCTGGTAGGCATCATAACAATTTTCATTTCATACACCGACTCGCCGTGCACCCTACATAGATACGCTTTGATTAGCATCATAGCATTTGTTTTTTGCTTGTTTTTTTTTTTACATACACCGACTCGCCGTGCACCCTACATAGATACGCTCTTGTAGGCATCATAACATTTTTTCCATTTTTATACACCGACCCGCCGTGCACCCTACATAGATACGCTCTGGTAGGCATCTTAACATTTTCATTTCATATTCCGACCCGTCGTGCACCCTACATGATGCCGGTAGGCATCATAGCATATGTTTTTTTGTTACATACACCGACTCGCCGTGCACCCTACATAGATACGCTCTTGTAGGCATCATAACATTTTTTTCCATTTTTATACACCGACTCGCCGTGCACCCTACATAGATCCGCTCTTGTAGGCATCATAACATTTTCATTTCACACACCGACTCGCCGTGCACCTTACATAGATACGCTCTGGTAGGAATCGTAACATTTTCATTTCATATTCCGACCCGTCGTGCACCCTACATGAATGCGCTCCGGTAGGCACCGTACCTTCTCATTTCATACACCGACTCGCCGCGCACCCTACATAGATACGCTCTGGTAGGCATCGTAACATTTTCATTTCACACACCGACTCGTCATGCACCCTACATGGATACGCTCTGGTAGGCATCGTGGCGTTTTTTTTTTCATTTCATACACCAACTCGCCGAGCACCCTACGCGGAACCACGCCAGTAGGTAACTTAGATTTACCTCCACGTCGCTAGTTCGCCGGACGCACACTTTCACGCGGACATATCGGGCAGCCGCCTTCGACGACACGACCGGTTGCCCCCAAAACTGACGTCGGACGGAGGCCCTACAAAGCACCTGTACCCCGAGCCAGAAGTCGAAGCGACCCCAGACCACTCGCCGCAACTCAGCCAGCTATCCCTGACACAACGAACACGACCGCAGAGCCGAGGACATCGCCGGTGGACTCAGTGCTGCTCCAGTTCACGCCCGCGACGCCGCTACCTCCAACCTATCACCTATAGTTAGTCAAATTGGATTGTTACCGAATTCTCCTGAACTCGTCAATAAAGAATATAAAGAAACGAAATCCACATCTCTTATCTACTCGGGTCTAGCGAATATAAATTGTCTGTGACGAACCCTGTCCCCCGCGAGTATACCCCAGCATACCAAGGGAAAACCTGTCGTTACAAGTTTCAAGCTATTTTCATGATCAGTGCGCCTTCTATACCCTCAAGAAGCGAAATCTGTCTATATGGAGGCCAATACACGTTTTTTGTGAGTCTAAAATACCAGTATATTTACAATTGCAGACAAATCGGATAAAAAGTCGGTTTCTAGAAACCAAAGGAGTTAATTCGGGAGATTGGTCTTATGGAGGCTATACTAAAACATGGACCGATAGTCACCGTTTTCGGCACACCTCTCTATGGTCCAAAAATACTTCTACATTTCACATTACAGGCAAATTGGATAAGAACTACGGTTTCTAGAATGCCCAACAATAAAATCATTTCTTGCACATCTAATTAAAGTCCTAAAAATCCTCCAGATTTTCAATTTCAGGCAAATTGGATAACAACAACTAGCCCAAAAAGTGAAATCGGGAGATCGGTCTATATATCTACTAAAACATTGACCCATACTCACCATTGTTGGCACACCTCTTTAGATCCTAAAATACCTCTAGATTTCCAATTTCAGGCAAATTGCACAAAAACTGCCGTTTCTTTAAGCCCAAGAAGTAAAATTAGGAGATCGATCTATATGAGGGTTAGAGCAAACCATGGACCAATATTCACCATTTTTGGCACACTTCTTTACGGTCCTAAAATACCTCTAGATTTCCAATTTCAGGCAAATTGGATGAAAACTACGGTTTCTATAAGCCCAAGTAGTAAACTCGGGAGATCGGTCTATATGGCTATACCAAAACATGGACCGATACTCACGATTTTTGGCACACCTCTTTATGGCCCTAAAATACCTCTAGATTTCCAATTTCAGGCAAATTGGATGAAAACTCCGTCTGTCTGCCTGGATGACTGTTGTAGTCACGCTACAGCCTTCAATAATAAAGCTATCTTGCTTAATTTTTGCACAAACTCGTTTTTTGTCTCCAAGCAGGTCAAGTTCGAAGATGGGCTATATCGGTCCATGTTTTGGTATATCCCCCATATAAACCGAACCCTCCGATTTGGGGTCTTGGGCTTCTAGAAACCGTATTTTCTATCCGATGTACCTGATATTGGAAACCTAGACGTATTTTAGGACCATGAATAAGTGTGTCGAAAATGGTGCCTATCGGTCCATGTTTTGGTATAGCCCCCATATAGACCGATCTCCCAATTTTACTTCTTGGGCTCTTAGAGACCGTATTTTCTATCCGATTTTCCTGAAATTGGAAATCTATACATATTTTAAGTCCAAAAATGGGTGTGTCGAAAATGAGGTGTATCAGTTCAGGTTTTGGTGTAGCCCCCACATAAACCGATCCCCCGATTTGTGGTCTTGGGATTCTAGAAACCTCATTTTCTATCCAATTTTCCTAAAATTCGAAATCTAGAGGTATTTTAGGACCATAAATAAGTGTGTCGAAAATGGTGCCTATCGGTCCATGTTTTGGTATAGCCCCCATATAGACCGATCTCCTGAGTTTACTTCTTGGACTTCTAAAAACCGTATTTTCAATTCGATTTTCCTGAAATTAGAAATCTAAAGGTATGTTAGGACCACAAACAGGTGTGGTGAATATGGTGTATATTGGTCTATGGTTTGCTATAGTCCTCATATAGCCCGATTTTCCGATTTTACTTCTTGAGCTTCTAGAAACCGTAATTTTTATTCAATTTGCTTGAAATTGGAAATCTAGAGGTTTTTGAGGACCATAAATAGGTGTTCCGTATAAATTGTGTATCGGTATAAGTTTTGATATATCCCCCTTATAAACCAGCCCTCCGATTTGGGGTCTAAATTCTGTAGGGTTTTCAGAACCACAACTACACCCTCAAAAATTGCTTCTGTAACATATGTCCCAAATACATTTTGCTTCAAGCATATATATTTTCAGGATTGGTTCAAACAAAATATTGTTTGTATTGTTAAAACATATTATGTTTCACCTCAGGCATACACTGGTAGAAAAAAAATTTAATGAAATTTTCTTTGTGTATATATATTTTTAGGTCGCCAATTGGTTACTTCCATTGGTTTACTTGCAGCATACTCTCTAGGTCTCTCCTTCTAAATACATATATATATTTTTAGGCTATTTCTAAATTAATATATGTTGCAAAATATGTCGCAAACATAATATGTTCTAACATATTAAAATATATGTCCCAAACATGTTATGCTAGTTTATGAACATTATATGCTTGGACTTAAAAATATTGTGTTAAAAAATTTAAATGCCAAACATATAATTTTTACACTCAAGCATATGAAAAACAGTCTTTTTCGTCCGGGTAGGTGTGCTGAATTTTGTGTATCGGTGCATATTTTCGGCATAACACCCTTATAGACTGATTTCCTGATTTAACTCCTTGGGCTTATATAAATCGTAGTTTTTATCCGATTTGCCTGAAATTGTAACGGATTTAGTTTTTATCGCTCCATTTGGTAAGGCCTCCATTTAGACCGGTTTCATTTCTTGAGGGTATAGAAAGCGCACTGATCATGAGTTCCTTGAAACTGAAAGTAAAATTTCCAAATCTATAGATTTCAAATCAAGGCGTTATTTAATCTTTTCTATATAATATCATTCTATACATTATCAAGTAACCCACTGTATATTATCAAGTAACACGCTACGTACTGAAAAAAAAGCATGCCCGGTTCCAAAGAGTTTGTCTTTACTTTAAAAAATTTGGTATTGATTCCGAGCCAAAGAAGCGGAGAATACAACTAAGGATACTTTTAAGACAAAATTCTCTTCTAAATTTGGGTTTTGTATAATTGCTTCTAAGAAGCAAATTTTAATTTTTCGCTTTCTCATCTTGTTTTCTTCATTGCATTCTTATCCCAGCAAAAAAAGCGTCGCCAAAAAAGTGATGAAAATGTTCTCTTTGGATCCGGAAGTGGTGCAAAATTGACGCAGAAGCGATGAATTTAACATGGGATTGTCATAGGACGGAAGTCCTCCATTTCAACAGCCGTTGCACTGAATTTGCATCACTCTTTAGGTGTGATCCGAATTCAATATTTTGGGTGTAAATTAAAAAATTCGGTGATATTTTGTCAAATAAATAATTTTTATAATTTTTTAT
Source organism: Haematobia irritans (assembly GCF_050003625.1). Classification (NCBI taxonomy): domain Eukaryota; kingdom Metazoa; phylum Arthropoda; class Insecta; order Diptera; family Muscidae; genus Haematobia; species Haematobia irritans. The sequence continues at coordinate 168,151,236 of NC_134400.1, forward strand.
AATTTTTAATGGATTCTAACGCTTGTCGGAAACGTTTGACCTGAAATATTTTCAAAAATTCACAATTTTTTCATATTGGATTTAGCATTTTTTTCGACAAAATTTAAATGATTTGTACCATTTTATGAATTCTTACTCTGTTTTTAACCTATTTGAAATAAAAAAAATTAAAATTATCTATTAAAAGTATGGAAACCCCTAGTTATAAAAAATTGAATTAAAATAACTTCCTGGGTAGTTAAAATAAAGAACATCATTGGGAGTGCATCTTCTGGAAGTGCTTTTAAAGTTGTGCCTTTGGAAGAACTTCCAAATTTTTTTGCTGGGATTTTAAAAACATGAAATCTTTTACCTGACGACAATATTTTTTTCAGTGCGACGAAGAGTTTTCAATGGTAACTATTTGATTCATGGTGGTGGGTATTTAAGATTTGGCCTGGCCGAACTTACTGCTGTATATACTTGTTGTTTTTTTTTTTTAATTTTTAATAAAAAACAATTAATAAAAATTAAAATTAAAAAAATTTCACGAGAAATTTTCCAATTAAAATTTTAACTGAGTTTTGAAAATTTAATTGATTCAACAAACTTTTTAATTGAGACAAAAATCAATCACAAAAATTAATAGTATTAATTAATTTATTAATTGGATCAATTAATTTTTTAATTAATACTATTATTTCTGTGATTGAAGACAGTTCGGTTAAAAAATTAATTGGATTAATTAGTTTCGTGATTGAATCAGAAAAAAATTTTTTGTGTGTACGTCTTTAATTAAAAAATTAATTGGTACAATCATTTTTTTAACAAACTAAGAACACAAAGTTAATTAAGAAAATGAGTGCAAATTTTCGTGGTTTTTATTAAACAATTAATTGTTGCTATTAACAATTTAATTAAAAAATTTCATCGATATCGATTGCAAAACTCAATTAATTGTTTAACTTATTTGATTAAAAAGTTAATTTAAAATTGGCTTGAAGTTTAACTAACTATTTGTTTGAATTAATTAAAAAACTGTACAGAAAAAAATATCATCAAAATATTTCCAATTAAAAAGTTGGTTAAGTTGAAAAGTTTTTTAATTAATAAATTAATTCATAAATTAAATTTTTAATCAAGATACAAACATTAAGTTAATTAAGTCAATGATTGAAAATTTAAAAGTTTTCAATCAAAAAATTAATTGATGCAATTAACTGTTTAATTAATCTCGGAAGACTAGTCAATTATTCTCCAAACAATCAATTTTTTAATAAAACTAAAAACACTAAGTCAGTTAAAAAAGTAATTGAAAATAGTTACGTTTTTAATAAAAGAAATAATTGAGATTTTTAAATTGAATGAATTAAAAAGTTAATTGACATTTGCTAATGAATTCAATTAATTGTTTAATAAAGTTTTTTTTTTGTAATATTGAAATGGTTGAAGACATTTCAATTTAAAAATTAATTGGTTCAATAAATTTCGTGATTGAATTAGAAAAAAAAACTTTTTTGTGATTGAGTTTTCAAACTTAATTAATTTTTTTTAATTAATTAAATGAATTTGTTTAATTGAATCTATTAGAAAATTAATTGTTTCTTTTTCCAATAAACATCAATTAAATTTTTAATTGAATCAATTGAAAAATTAACTGAAATTTTCAAATCAAATCCAATCCAATATTTTTGTTATGTTCAATTGAAACTGTGATTGATACTATCATTTCGTGAACGAAGATATTTCAATTAAAAAATCACTTGAATCAATTAATTTCGTGATTGAATCATATTGTATGTTCACTTATACAATTCTTTAAAAGAACAATTATAAATAATATTCACTTTCAGACGATTTGTTTTATATTTGCGACTATATACACCCTCACAAAAAATCGCTTCTGTAACATATACTCCCAAACATATTTTGCTTCAAGCATATACATTTTTGGGTATTGCCCAAACATTTATATGTTTGATCTCTTCCAATATATAGTATGTTTGAAAGCATATTGGTCTAAACAATATATGTTTGGGTAGTCTAAGTTCCAAACATTTTGTATTTTTGCATCCAAATTCAATAATGTTGTCTTCCAAAAAACAATATGTTATTATGTGAACATATAATATGTTTGGAAGCATTTTGCACCCAAAAATATTATATGCTTAAAAAAATTCTCCCAAACAATATTGTGCTCAAAATTTTATTTCTTTATTTATATATTTTCAATCATAATGAATTATGAAAATAAACAGGTAATATAGGTGCTAACAACATAGGTTTTCGACCTGAATGCTCAAAATTTTGTTTCTGCCCAATTGTATATTCCCCGACATCTTTCTCACTTCCACGAGATTTTTTAGTTCTTAGCACCTTTTTCTGTAATACAAACATTGTAGAAGAAATTATTCAATTTTATGATTTTTTTTTTTTAATTTTACCTTTTGCCGGACGGGGATTCGAACAGCGGACCACACAGTTTGTAAGGATCAAAGAAGTAGCTGATCAATTGCCCAAGGAAAAATAAAATGTTAATTTTGTAATAACAAGCAACAACCACCAACTTAATTCAATATCGCTCCCTGTTAAATAGCGCTCCAAGCTACTAAACACATATATGTTTATAGGCTATTTCTAAATTAATATATGTTTTCATTCAAGCATATTATATTTACAAACATTTTATGTCCCAAACATAATATGTTCTAACATATATGTCCCAAACATGTTATGCTAGTTTATGAACATTATATGCTTGCACTCAAAAATATTGTGTTTAAAAATTTGTGTTCCAAACATATAATGTTTATAGCCAAACATATGAAAAACAGTCTTTTTCAACCGTGTAGATAATTTACTAGTTTATTCCAGTATTCTTAGTCATTTCAATAAAGTAGTTTTATAGCTTCCTCTATGTACACAGTGGGTCTCCCAAATATCACAGTTCTATATTCTCGGATGACAGAAAATATTCTCAAAAAATGTTGAAGAGTCTCAATCTCACGCATATTGCATAGCTTATTTGAATTTTGTAAGTCCCATTTTCCACGAATAGACTAAAACACGTTCGCGCAGTTTGAATTCATTTATTGAACTGACTAAATATGCACCATATGATCAGTTACATCATCATATATAAACGAAATGTCAAAAAGGAATGCAATTGGTTTGCGGAGTTACCATATCCAACAAATTAAAAAAAAAATATTCGATTAAAAATTTAATTGTTTCCACGAAATTTTTAATAGAAACAAAAATCAATCAAGTGTATTATTGAAGACAAAAAATATTTCTATGTTGGTTATATCCAAAATGAATATTTCAACTTCGAGCCTTAAAATTCTACTCAACCTTTTCGTATGAATACCCACCAGTTTTTCAGTGGTAGATTATCCCACCTTAGTAATGCTAGTGTCATTTCAGAGTGTTTTAAAGCTTCTCTAAGTGGTTTCACTGCAATGTGGAACGCGGTTAGAACTCAGTGACAAGAGACAAGTTCACCACTGTGGTTTCAAAATGGACTGAACAGTGTAAGTGAGTCTGATACATCGAGCTGCACCTAACCTAACCTAGTGAGTCAGAGGGAGTTGTACCTACTTTTGTAATGACGCGCACTGAATGGAAGTGGCATTCGTCAGGGAAGTCCAAAAGGCTTAAGTGTATTTTACCAATATCTTCGTCCTCAAACAGCCATTTAACACTTTTATTCGAAGTTTCCATTTATTCCTTCACTGATAATGATGGGTTCTAGTGGAAATAAGGAAAGTTTAATTATTAAATTGCGTTTGAATTATGTATTTCTATGCTACTTACCGCTAATCGTGACAAAACATTACAAAAGTTCTCTGAAAATAGAAGCTAAATTGAAACAAATATAAAAAGCCAAATCCAAATTGACAGTTATAGAAGTCAATACATATTTTTTGTTTGTTTATTTGAATTGTTTCCATGACTTTACTTCACTTAAATATGCACCCAGAAAAAAGTGACCCCTTCTTTAAGTTAAAATGAACTTACTGTGAAGAAAGTTGAACTTCGTATAGCGCCAAAGACATTTTTATTTGTTTGAACGATGTGATTTTCGTAGAAATTAGGTATAATGCATTCCATATATTAGTTAACATTTTCCTATATTTATTTACCACTACGCTACAGAATGAAAAAATTTAACTGATTTGAATTCATATATGGAATGAGTTTATTGAAATTTTTTCATTCATTTGGACAAATCTTACATATTTGTGGTAAAACTTTTACTTCATAATTAGAACTGCTTACCTTCGTTTTTAAATACAATTTTATTTATTTATATTAGCAATTTTATATTCAATAAAAGACATGTTTTATTAATATATTGAATATATTTATTAAGAATCAACAACATCGACTGGCCTTGAAATATTAGTTTATTATTCCACTATTTCCAATTTCCATGTAATGTCATCAACTGCAAAACGCATTTTTTCTTCTTCTTGTACCTTTCACTTTTAATAAGTTGCTGCGTAAAGATTTTGTCCTCCTTTTACAATTTCAATACCTACAAATATAAAAAATCATAAACCATTTTTGTTACAAAAGGTTAGCGTCACTGAATATTACCTGATAATTGAAGATTCCAAAATGAAGACAAATGAAAGGGTTGTTATTTTGTTGGTGTTTTCTTTCTTTATACACCATCACGAACATTGATAGATTTATTTTCAAAAAACGAACATTTTTCTCACTAATTTAAAATAATAAATCTTTTATATATTTTATTTGTTACTTATTATATTATTTTACCATATTATTTTTTAACAATCTCTCCGTATACCACAACAACACGATTCCAACTAAAAAACAACCCACGCGCAAACATATCGATTACACCCACGCGCAAACACATCGATTACGATGACAGGTATCGATTACAGGTAGACAATAGAAATATAGGAAAATTTCCTATATTCTAACAAGTGTGTTTCCTTAAGTTTTGAAAGGATTGCATACTTCTTAGTACGAATGAACTAAAATATTTTTCTATGCCAAGTGTTGTTCGTATGTATGAAAAACTTTCTATTATAAAGGATGTCGCAATTATCATTTTATAAGAAATTTTACTAATTTTGAGGAAACTTGGTTTTAGTTCGGATTTTGTTTATTTTTACGAATGCTTTGTTATCGGTGAATAAAATTTTCTTGTTCAGTAGTAAATTCTTATACCCAGCGAAGAAAACAGTATTAGTAAAATTCCATGCCTTATTCTAGTTAATGAACTATTCCTAACTGCTTACAGTTTAGGATTTTTTTACTGAAACGAGTAAATTTTATTATTTCTCACAAAAATTTACCTTAATGGAAATAAAATGGATAAACTATATTGATGAAGAATTTTTCCTTTAGTTTCGAAGGCACTTTTTTCTGGGTGTGCATTAGCTTAGAGTGAGTAAAAAGGTAACTCATTGCTGATCGAGAAAAAGTGAGTTTGGGAAAAATTCTACTGACTCAAGACTGCATAAATAATGAGTTAGCTTAAAGTCGCCTCATATTAGTTAGTAAGAAGTGAGTTTGATTTTGAGTGAGTTCGAGACATTCCTACAGGGTAATATCTTACCAATACACAAACATACAGTGACTCACACGTCTAACCGAACACTACCAACGCCACGTTTAATTTTATCAAATCTCTGTGAAAAATATATATGTATGAGTAAAATGATACACCAAAATAAAGGATTTTTTTTATTATTCTATTATAAAGCAAAGAGGCACAAAACGGCCACTCTTAATATATGAATTATATATGCACTGAAAAAAAAAGCATGCCCGGTTCCAAAGATTTTGTCTTTACTTTAAAAAATTTGGTATTGATTCCGAGCCAAAGAAGCGGAGAATACAAGTAAGGATACTTTTAAGACACAATTCTCTTTTAAATTTGGGTTTTGTGTACTTGCTTCTAGGAAGCAAATTTTAATTTTTCGCTTTCTCATCTTGTTTTCTTCATATGCTATCAAAGTCCTTTAAAAACGAGTTAACGACAACTTTATTTTCCAAATTAAGACTCGACTTCTAGTAGAAATTATGCTATGTTTCAAGTAAAAAACTTCTTTAAAATAAAGTTTTGAAAAACATGTCCTATATTTGAACGATTTTTTGCTTTGTAGTCAAGATACAAAAAGACAACTAATTTAAAGACAATTTCATAAAATTTAAAGAATATTTCTGAATTGTTAAAGTCAAGTTGACCTTAGCCCAAGCATTTTTTCTTTCATGTTATGATACCCATTTTTAATTCAAATCACTTAATTATAAGGACAATATGGCTTCATTGAAAAGTTTATCGACTTTTGGACAAGGAAAAAAACTTTATATTAGAGAAATGCGTCTTCTATGCTAAGTAAAATTTGCATTCGTATTTTAAAGACACGAAATCTTTGACCTCACGACAATATTTTTTTCAGTGTGTACTTAAGTGTGTTTTGAGAAATAATCATTGGTCAAGGATAAATTTACAAAGTGACAAAATGTTAGCAGATATCCATTAATGAAAAATCCACAAGCCAACCCATTTAAATTCATATTTCATATCCTCGTAAATGAATACTTATGTGTCAATCCCTCAATTTTTAAGAAGAATTTTTGATGTAATTTACAAAATGAAAAACCAAAATAAACAAGAAAAATACATATCCTATGAAATATTAGTTCTTTATATGTAAACAATGAAAATGGATCTTGTTGTAATGATATTAATGTCTTACCAATACACTGTTGTCAAGGATAAATTTACAAAGTGACAAAATGTTAGCAGATATCAATTAATGAAAAAATCCACAAGCCAACCCATTTAAATTCATACTTCATATACTCGTAAATGAATACTTATGTGTCAATCTCTCAATTTTTAAGAAGAATTTTTGATGTAATTTACAAAATGAAAAACCAAAATAAACAAGAAAAATATACACGAACATATTCTATGAAATATTTGTCCTTCATATGTAAACAATAAAAATGGATCTTGTTGTAATGATATTACCCTGTAGGAAATTGAGGTGACTTTAAGTTAATAAATTGTTAGTCATAACTGAGTCACAGGTGACTCAAATCCTAACTCATTTCCCATGTAAAATCCTATTCAGTTTTAACACGTGTTGTCATTGGAACGAGTCAGTCCTCACTCAGCCCTGCATAAGCTTCAGCTAACCAAAAGTTAGCTCAAAGTGAGTTAGCTTTAGGCTGATAATATATGAGCATACTATGAGTTAGCTCCTAACTGATTAGTTTATGGTGAGCTCTTTGTGGATAATAAAATATATATATTTTTTTTTGTTTTATTATTTTTGATTCATTTTATTTTGAATTAATTAAAAAATAATAACAATTCAGATTTTTTAAATTATGTTACAATAAATAAAATATAACATAAATAAAAATTCGGGTAATATTAGTTTAGGTCATCTTGTCTTGAGTTTGAGTGTTGTCTTAATTTTCTCGTTTAACTCAGAGGGAGTTGCACCTACACAGATAAAAATAAGTTTGAGAACCAATAACTTTTGTTGGAAATCCAATAACAAAATTTGTTAATTTTCCTGCAACAAACTAATTTGTACTTTTAATAACCATTATTACAAAAAAGTTGTTAGCAATCGTTACCATCAGAAGGCAACAAATAATTTGTGTTCTCAATAACATAATTTGTAAGTAATTTGTTGAGTACAAAATATTTGTTGCTGAACGTTACGTTTAATCCTCAACAAATATTTTTGAATTTGAACGAACAAATTTGTATGTGCACCCAGAGAAGGAATATGATCACCTCAAACATGTTTTAAGAGCAAAATGTTATTTTTGGGTGGTGACCATGTAACATGGTTTTCGCAACCATGTTATTTTCTCGAAAATCATGTATCTGATTTCGGCAAGCAGGTTATATTTGACTAGAAAATAACATTTTAGTGACAAACATGTTACATGGTCACCATACAAAAATAACATTTTGCTCTTGAAACATGTTTGAGGTGATCATATTCCTTCTCTGCGTGTGGTTTGTTGGAGTCTATCAATGACCTGTAACAAATTTGTTGGTGTATTGACAAAAAATTAAATTGAAATTAAAATTGGCCAAATTATGCTATGAATTGTACCAAAATTGCAAAATTGCCGGAACAATTTTGGATATATTTTGTTAAGTACACACAGAGAAGAAATATGACCAAAATGTTATTTTTGGACGGGGAACATGTAAATGTATGACGATTTTAAATTTGAGTAGTCCAGGGTCTAGCAAGCATTTTGACAACTTCTTGCCCAGTGCTAAATATTCTAGTTAATTAGAATTGTAATAACTCTAATCCCGATATTAATATGGGTTTATCAATTATCTCATACAATAAAACATCAAACTGAAAAATATAAATTTTTCACAGACATTTATAAATGCTGTATTCTCTGTATTCTCTGATGAGTGAGCTCTTTGCTTGCTATAATACACGTGCATGTGCTCATACTCATTTTGTTCTAACGGTATTCTTCGCATACTTCTTTTAGCTTTCGTACATGTTCTCAGCGTTGTGCGCGTAACCAGTCTTGTATTTTTGTTTTTGTTTTCATATCGATAGCAGTCAACTATTTTCGCAACAAAACAATTTGTTGAAAATTCAGAAGATTTCTATTATTTCCTCTGTCAAGCATCTACAAACACATTTCAACAACAAATGCCTCATATTCAATAGACAAATTTGTTGAGCATCAGCAGATTTTACATACAAATAAAGTTGTTAATATTTATATGCAGTTATTTTTTTGTGTGTACTTTTGTAATGACGCGCACTGAATGGAAGTGGCATTCGTCAGGGAAGTCTAAAAGGCTTAAGTGTATTTTACCAATATCTTCGTCCTCAAACAGCCATTTAACACTTTTATTCGAAGTTTCCATTTATTCCTTCACTGATAATGATATGCACCATATGATCAGTTACATCATAATATATAAACGAAATGTCAAAAAGGAATGCAATTGGTTTGCGGAGTTACCATATCCAACAAATTAAAAAAAAAATATTCGATTAAAAATTTAATTGTTTCCACGAAATTTTTAATAGAAACAAAAATCAATCAAGTGTATTATTGAAGACAAAAACTATTTCTATGTTGGTTATATCCAAAATGAATATTTGAACTTCGAGCCTTAAAATTCTACTCAACTCTTTTGTATGAATACCCACCAGTTTTTCAGCGGTAGATTATCACACCTTAGTAATGCTAGTGTCATTTCAGAGTGTTTTAAAGCTTCTCTAAGTGGTTTCACTGCAATGTGGAAAGCCGTTTAGACTCGGCTAAGCATAACAGTGACAAGAGACAAGTTCACCACTGTGGTTTCAAAATGGACTGAACAGTGTAAGTGAGTCTGATACATCGAGCTGCACCTAACCTAACCTAGTGAGTCAGAGGGAGTTGTACCTACTTTTGTAATGACGCGAACTGAATGGAAGTGGCATTCGTCAGGGAAGTCCAAAAGGCTTAAGTGTATTTTACCAATATCTTCGTCCTCAAACAGCCATTTAACACTTTTATTCGAAGTTTCCATTTATTCCTTCACTGATAATGATGGGTTCTAGTGGAAATAAGGAAAGTTTAATTATTAAATTGCGTTTGAATTATGTATTTCTATGCTACATACCGCTAATCGTGACAAAAAATTACAAAAGTTCTCTGAAAATAGAAGCTAAATTGAAACAAATATAAAAAGCCAAATCCAAATTGACAGTTATAGAAGTCAATACATATTTTTTGTTTGTTTATTTGAATTGTTTCCATGACTTTACTTCACTTAAATATGCATTAGCTTAGAGTGAGTAAAAAGGTAACTCATTGCTGATCGAGAAAAAGTGAGTTTGGGAAAAATTCAACTGACTCAAGACTGCATAAATAATCCCAGCAAAAACTAGGTAACCACATCTCATTACAATTGACATTACCAGGAGTAAAGCTGTCATTACACGTTGCATTACATTGCGGCGAGATATAATGACTAACTAGTAATGACAAAAATAAATACTTCTCGGTAATTTTCGAATTGTTATTCTCAAAATTTATGCAGTTGTAGTTAACGAATTAATAAAATAGAATAAATGATGGTACCATAAGGTATAATTATTCACATAATCGAGCACTTACATAAAAAATCAAAAATAATATGTAATGTAACGGTTATTCTGAAAATTTTTCCGTTAAGAAATTTTTATCACAAATATTTCATAATAATTGTGTTTAATGACATTGTCATATTATGTTTTAAATAAATGCTTTCTTATACCTCATTCACATTACACTTCCAAAATGTGCTTAAACTAAATTTCAAATGCCATTAGCCTTATAAAAAAGAGACTTAAAATCCACTTTTAGTAGATTTTGAACCTTATGTGAATTGGCTATTGGATATATTATAACGTAATTCACGAATACAACTCCCTTAAACAACCTACATTTATTTCTATTTTAAGTGTGAAATTAATTTGCATCTTATTTAGATTATTTATTAGATTTTTTGTTTATTTATACAATATTCGTTTCTATTCAAGTAGTTCTCCTATTACAGCATCACTCGCCATATTTTGATCCATTGTAATCGGCGATAGAAATCAATATTTTCGAGATTTGGTTGCCTGAGACAATAAGTGGCTATTTTGCAAGCTTTGGTGTATCTACGAATAAGTCATTACATATTAGATGATTATATGCTTTAAATGCACTACTTATTTTATGGCCGAAAGTATGCCTGGGGAGAAGTACTTTCCTTCTAGGACATGCGTATGTAAATGTAATCCGAAGCGATGCCAATTAATAAGTGGTTATTAATTTTTAAATAGGCTTACCTACAAGATTACCGGGTAATGAGAGTTTTTGCTGGGAATGAGTTAGCTTAAAGTCGCCTCATATTAGTTAGTAAGAAGTGAGTTTGATTTTGAGTGAGTTCGAGACATTCCTACAGGGTAATATCTTACCAATACACAAACATACAGTGACTCACACGTCTAACCGAACACTACCAACGCCACGTTTAATTTTATCAAAGCTCTGTGAAAAATATAGATGTATGAGTAAAATGATACACCAAAATAAAGGATTTTTTTTTATTATTCTATTATAAAGCAAAGAGGCACAAAACGGCCACTCTTAATATATGAATTATATATGCACTGAAAAAAAAGCATGCCCGGTTCCAAAGATTTTGTCTTTACTTTAAAAAATTTGGTATTGATTCCGAGCCAAAGAAGCGGAGAATACAAGTAAGGATACTTTTAAGACACAATTCTCTTTTAAATTTGGGTTTTGTGTACTTGCTTCTAGGAAGCAAATTTTAATTTTTCGCTTTCTCATCTTGTTTTCTTCATATGCTATCAAAGTCCTTTAAAAACGAGTTAACGACAACTTTATTTTCCAAATTAAGACTCGACTTCTAGTAGAAATTATGCTATGTTTCAAGTAAAAAACTTCTTTAAAATAAAGTTTTGAAAAACATGTCCTATATTTGAAGAATTTTTTGCTTTGTAGTCAAGATACAAAAAGACAACTAATTTAAAGACAATTTCATTAAATTTAAAGAATATTTCTGAATTGTTAAAGTCAAGTTGACCTTAGCCCAAACATTTTTTCTTTCATGTTATGATACCCATAATTCAAATCACTTAATTATAAGGACAATATGACTTCATTGAAAAGTTTATCGACTTTTGGACAAGGAAAAAAACTTTATATTAGAGAAATGCGTCTTCTATGCTAAGCAAAATTTGCATTCGTATTTTAAAGACACGAAATCTTTGACCTCACGACAATATTTTTTTCAGTGTGTACTTAAGTGTGTTTTGAGAAATAATCATTGGTATCATGACTTTTGCTGCCCACTGTATGCCAAGGATAAATTTACAAAGTGACAAAATGTTAGCAGATATCCATTAATGAAAAATCCACAAGCCAACCCATTTAAATGCATACTTCATATACTCGAAAATTAATACTTATGTGTCAATCCCTCAATTTTTAAGAAGAATTTTTGATGTAATTTACAAAATGAAAACCCAAAATAAACAAGAAAAATACATATTCTATGAAATATTTGTCCTTTATATGTAAACAATGAAAATGGATCTTGTTGTAATGATATTTATGTCTTACCAATACACAAACATACAGTGACTCACACGTCTAACCGGACACTACCAACGTCACGTTTAATTTTATCAAATCTCTGTGAAAAATATAAATGTATGAGTAAAATGATACACTAAATAAAACATATGAAATTCATTCCACACATCTAACCGGATTATTCAAAAAAACGTATTATTATTATCAATATTTTGCCGCATATCCTTTAGCAGATATTACAGCTTCTAGCCTCTTTGGTATTGAAGACACAAGATTTTTGCAAATTTGAGGATCCATTTGATCCATGCTTCCAAAATATATGACTTGAGCTTCTGGACGTTGGAATGCCTCTTTTGGTAAATTTTTCGTCCAATTTCGTGCCAAACGTGCTCGATAATATTGAGATTGTGTATAATAATAAATTATCACTATTTTTCTTATAACATATAACATAAATTTTAATTTGAAGTTGCACGCGTCCGGTTAGACGTGTGAGTCACTGTACATACATACCACCATATACTTATATATGTAAAATCATGTAATTTTTTTTTCTTTTATTTATTTTTGAAATTCAAACACTATATAAGAAACTAATTAAATAAATGTCAATTTCATTGCATCAAAAAATATTTTTTAATTCCGGTACAAAGAGGGTAAGTCACATGTATTTCATTCCAATTAATAATGTATTGCCTACAACGAAAAAATATCCGCAATTAAACTAACGCTAAATTTAAGTTCAATTTTATTATTTTTTATGAAATGTTCCCAACCCACCATGGGCTAAATCATGATTTTAGCGGCAAAAAATATTTCCCACCAAGAGAGCTTCACAAAATTTGGTGCGTAGATTTGTAGTTATAAAAAATGGATTTTAGAAAAAATGGGCGGGCCACGCCCCCTTTTTAGAGAAAATGCTATAAATACCTGAAAAATAGTGTTATTTGTTGCATCCTTCAGCAAAGTTGTAGCTCTTGACTAGGCAAACAAAAATGCTGAATATATTAAGTAGGAAAATTTTCATCTTAATACTCAAAACGCCAAAAATGACCCACAAATTTCAATGTTACAAATTTTTCACCGATTTTTTCGGTTTTCCTACTACAACAGCTCATGAACTATTTAAAATTTTACCAAACAATCAAATGTAGCAAATGTAGCCTATACACCCTCAAAAAAAATCGCTTCTCTAATATATGTTCCAAAACATATTTTGTAGGAAGCACATATATTATTGGATACTGACGAAACATTAGTATGTTTGTTTTATGTGAACATATTATATGTTTGGAAGCATTTTGAGCCCAAAAATATTATATGCTTGTAAGAATTTTCCCCAAAGAACATTGTGCTCATTCCCTCTAATAATTTTCACTTTCACGAAATTTTTTAGTACTTGGCATCATTTTCTGTAATACAAATAATGAAGAAATTATTCACTTTTATAAATTTTTTAAATTTTACCTTTCGCCTGGACGGAGAATCGAACCGAGAACCATACAGTTTGTAAGCCCTTTCGTTATTTTTATGAAGATCCCTTTGTAATTTTTGTATATTTTCCACCGTTTTTTATACCCTCCACCATAGGATGGGGGTATATTAACTTTGTCATTCCGTTTGTAACACATCGAAATATTGCTCTAAGACCCCATAAAATATATATATTCTGGGTCGTGGTGAAATTCTGAGTCGATCTAAGCATGTCCGTCCGTCTGTCCGTCTGTCCGTCCGTCCGTCTGTCCGGCTGTCCGTCCGTCTGTGGAAATCACGCTAACTCCCGAACGAAACAAGCTATCGACTTGAAACTTGGCACAAGTAGTTGTTATTGATGTAGGTCGGATGGTATTGAAAATGGGCCATATCGGACCACGTTTACGTATAGCCCCCATATAAACCGATCCCCAAATTTGGCTTGGGGAGCCTCCCGGAGCAGCAAAATTCATCCGCTCCTGTTGAAATTTGGTACGTGGTCTTAGTATACGGTCTCTAACAACCATGCAAAAATTGGTCCATATCGGTCCATAATTATATATAGCCCCCATATAAACCGATCCCCAGATTTGACCTCCGGAGCCTCTTGGAGGGGCAAAATTCATCCGATTCGGTTGAAATTTGCTACCTGATGTTAGTATACGGCCTCTAACAACCATGCAAAAATTGGTCCATATCGGTCCATAATTATATATAGCTCCCATATAAACCGATCTCCAGATTTGACCACCGGAGCCTCTTGGAGGAGCAAAATTCATCCGATCCGGTTGAAATTTAGTACGTGGTCTTAGTATACGGTTTTTAACAACCATGCAAAAATTGGTCCATATCGGTCCATAATTATATATAGCCCCCATATAAACCGATCCCCAGATTTGACCTCCAGAGCCTCTTGGAGGGGCAAAATTCATCTGATCCGGTTGAAATTTGGTACCTGATGTTAGTTTACGGCCTCTAATAGCCATGCAAAAATTGGTTCATATCGGTCCATAATTATATATAGCCCCCATATAAACCGATCCCCAGATTTGACCTCCGGAGCCTCTTGGAAGAGCAAAATTCATCCGATATGGTTGAAATTTGGTACATTTTGTCAATATATGGCCTCTAACAGCCATGTAAAAATTGGTCCATATCGGTCTTTAGTTATATATAGCCGATGACTTATTACACAAAAATTGGTCCATATCGCCAAAAATAATCTACCAAAACTTTATTTCCATAGAAAATTTTGTCAAATTTTATTACTATAGAAAGTTTTGTCAAAAGTTTATTTCTATACAAATGTTTGTCAAAATTTTATTTCCATAGAAAATTTTGTCAAAATTTTATTTCTATAGAAAATTTTTGTAATCTACCAAAACTTTATTTCCATAGAAAATTTTGTCAAATTTTATTACTATAGAAAGTTTTGTTAAAATGTCATTTCTATAGAAAGTTTTGTCAAAAGTTTATTTCTATAGAAATGTTTGTCAAAAGTTTATTTCTATAGAAAATTTTGTAAAAAATTTATTTCTGTAGAAAATTTTGTCAACATTTTATTTCTATACAAAATTTTGTCAAAATTTTATTTCTATACAAAATTTTGTCAACATTTTATTTCTATAGAAATTTTTGTCAAAACTGTATTGCTATAGAAAATTTTGTCAACATTTCCATAGAAAATTTTGTCAAGTTTTTATTTCTATAGAAAATTTTGTCAAATTTTTATTTCTATAGAAAATTTTGTCAAAATTTTATTTCTATAGAAAATTTTGCCAAGGTTTCATTTCTATAGAAAATTTTGTCAAAATTTTATTTCTATAGAAAATTTTGTCAAACTAGATTATATACGTATTTAATCGGCCTTTTTTTGTTTAATATATATATACCCCGTATGGGCTAACTTACAATTTAGAAGACAGTGTTAAAAAGTTTTACGATACCTTGCCATTGGCAAGTGTTATCGCAACCCAAGTAATTCGATTGTGGATGACAGCCTTTAGTAGAAGTTCCTACGCAATACATGGCGGAGGGTACATAAGATTCGGCCTGGCCGAACTTACGGCCGTATATACTTGTTTTTTTTTTTAATTTCCTTTGCCTGAATATTTTGACTTATTCCTCGTATGTTCCGATTTCTTTTAACGAACCAAGAAAAAAAATTGTGCCCATAATGCCAAAATGATAAACAAAACACATGTTCACACATACATAAAATGCTGCTCTCAAGGTGTTTTTTATACCCTAAACCACATAGTGGTCAGGGTATAATAAGTTTGATCGGCCAAAAAATGTGCCTACCAGAAATATTGATTTTAGACCCCATAAAATATATACCGATCGACTCAGAATCACCTCCTGCGTCGATCTAGCGCTTGGTGTCCGTCCGTCTGTCCATGTATTTGTTGTTCACAGGATTCCGGTCGCAATTATTAACCGATTTTGATGAAATTTGGTACAGGGAGTTTTTTGGGCACAAGGACGAACGCTATTGAATTTGGAAGAAATCGGATCAAATTTAGATATAGCTCCCATATATATGTATCGCCCGATTTCGACAAATGGGGCCACGTTGCTCGTTTTTTCGAACAGATCGTCACCAAATTTGGCTAAAGGTAATCTTTTCTATCGCCCTTCAAATCTGCAAAATTTCATCCAAATCGGTTCAGATTTAGATATAGCTCTCATATATATGTATCGCCCGATTTTCCCACATTTGGCCACAAAACCTTTATTTATCAACCGATCTTACCCAAATTTGGCTAAATGTAGTCTTCTATAGCACTAACTATATGTGCAAAAAATCATCGAAATCGGTTCAGATTTAGATATAGCTCCCATATATATGTATAGCGCGATTTTCCCAAATTTGGCCATAGAACACTTATTTATTAACCGATCTTACTAAAAGTTGGCTAGATCCAGTCCTCTATAGTACTAACTATATGTGCAAAATTTCATCGAAATCGGTTCAGATGTAGATATAGCTCCCATATATGTATCACCCGATTTTGAAAAATTCGCCGTATAACCTTATGTTTGACCATACAGGTCTCATTTCGTAACTGATCTTACTTAAATCTTGCACAAGGTAACCTTTTGTGGTATTAATCAAACCCGCAAGATAATATGCCAATAGGTTCAGATTTAGATATAGCTTCCATATATATGCATCGCTCGATTTTCCCAAATTTGGCCATAATACTCTTATTTATTAACCAATGTTACTCAAATTTCAAATTTTGATGTACTAGCCGATCGTACTTATACGTACTTGTAGCTCTTACATAAGAATATTGCCCGATTTTTACAAATTTGTATTTATTACCCATACTAATTTAACGATTTTCTCTTTTTTAATAATGGGCTCAATATTAGTGGCATACTAACTCCGTAGGTGCAATATCAACACAGCCAGTGTTGCTAGAAGTAGGGGAAATTCCCTATATGTAGGGTTTTTCTAATATTTAGCCTCTTATAGGGACGTAGGGCCACAATGTAGGACATTATCGCTCAACACAATTTGTAATAATTTTTACATTTTGGTGGCTCTAGAGGATGAAATTAGAAGCCGGCAAGGCTTGATCTTTAACAATGTGTGGTAAACTTTATTCCTGTAGAAAATTTTGTCAACATTTTATTTCTATAAAACATTTTGTCAAAATTGTATTTCTATAGAAATTTTTTTCAAAATATTATTTCTATAAAAATTTTTCTCAAAATTTTATTTCTGTGGAATTTTTTCTCAAAATTTTATTTCTATAGAATTTATTGTCAAAATTTTATTTCTATAGAAAAATTTCTCACAAAAATTTGTTTATAGGAACTTTTTCCACAATTTTATTTTTATAGAGATTTAACAAATAAGATTACTAATTTGGGTAAAGTTTTACCAGCTGTGGCAACCGTGGTGGTAATACAAATTTATATTCTAAGTTTTATACGTTGCATATTCATGTTTTAAGATAATAAAGTACTTAGAACCATTTTTGGTTTGTAAAATTTTTTAAATTTAACGAAAAATATAGTAGGGAAAATTGTTTGGGAATGTATGGGAAGGTAGGGAACTTTTTTTGTCCTTGTAGGGTAAACCGAACATTTTCCCTGGCAACATTGACTATGAGCTATAGTCAGATTGACACAGATTTTTGGCCTAATCATAAAACAGTTTTCCGAAACAACATACAAGCGGTTTCACAGAAATTGCTCTCTTTTCATTCTCTCTCTGTGTTATGTTGATATCTTTCGTCAACCCTCGCGATTTCAATCTCTATTTCTTTCTCTATACTCTCTCTCTCTGTCGCTCTCTGAATAAAATATCACAACATATATATGTTAACTCGAAATTTGTAAGTTTATATATGTTTACATACACACATATTATTTTTATGAAACATTCATGTCCCAAACATAATATATTCTAACATATTAACATATGTGTCCCAAACATTTGGTGTTAAAGTTTACTACCGATTTTCGTGAAATTTTGCACAGAGGGTAGAATTGACATTCTACCAATGCTTGGTTAATTTGATTGAAATCGTTTCAAATTTAGATATAGCTCCCATATATATCTTTCGTCCGATTTGAACTTATATGGCCACAAAAGCCAGAGTTTTGCAGTGATTTGTTTCAAATTTTGTACAAGGGGTACGTTTAATAGTATCGTTAAGTGTGTCAAATTTTGTTAAAATCGGTTCAGATTTAGATATAGCTCACATATATACCTTTCGCCCGATTTGGACTTATTTGGTCTCAAAAGCCAGAGTTTTGCCCTGACTTACTACAAATTTTGCACAAGCGGTACATTTAACGATACTATTGTATGTGCCAAATATGGTCAAAATCGATTCAGATTTAGATATAGCTCCCATATATATCTTTCGTCCGATTTGAACTTATATGGCCTCAAAATCCAGGGTTTTGTCGCGACTTGCTTCAAATTTCGCACAAGGAGTACGTTTAGTAGTATCGGTAATTGTGCCAAATTTGGTTGAAATCGGTTCAGATGTAGATATGGCTCCCATATATATCTTCCGTCCGATTTGCACTCATATGACCAGGGGGGCCAAAGTTATACTCCCATTTACGTGAAATTCCGCATAGACAGCAGAATTATTATTCTAACTATACATGTCAAATTTAATCAAAATCGGTTCAGATTATATATAGCTCCCATATATACGTACACCAGAGTTGGGGAAATATGGTAGACTGTTACACGTTTTAGACCCATTTTCAATGGAAGTTTCCTCCAATTAACTGGATAGCGTTAGCCGATTTAAATTTTAATTCTAGAGATTTTGTAGAAGTAAAAAAATTATTTCCTTTATATAGCTTCCAGCAAATATGAAGTAGTTGAGATGGTAACACAAATTTTGGTCTACATAGGGGTAAAGGGTATAATATAGTCGGCCCCGCCCGACTTTAGACTTTACTTTCTTGTTATACCCACCACCATAGAATGGTGACGGGGTATAATAAGTTTGTCATTCCGTTTGTAACACATCGAAATATCGATTTCCGACTATAGAAAGTTTATATATTCTTGATCAGGGAGAAATTCTAAGACGATATAACAATGTCCGTCTGTCTGTCTGTCTGTTGTAATCACGCTACAGTCTTCACTAATGAAGCAATCGTGCTGAAATTTTGCACAAACTCGTCTTTTGTCTGCAGGCAGGTCAATTTCGTAGATGGGTTATATCGGTCCAGGTTTTGATATAGTCCCCATATAAACCGACCTCCAGATTTGGGGTCTTGGGCTTATAGAAATCGTAGTTTTTATCCAATTTGCCTGAAATTTGAAATCTAGAGGTATTTTATGACCATAAAGAGGTGTGCCAAAAATGGTGAGTATCGGTCCATGTTTTGGTATAGCCCCCATATAGACCGATTTTACCATTTCACTTCTTGGGCTTATAGAAACCGCAGTTTTTATTCAATTTACCTGAAATTGGAAATCTAGAGGTATTGTAGGACCACAAATACGTGAGACAAAAATTGTGAGTATCGGTCCATGTTTTGGTATGGTCCCCATATAAAACGATCTCCCGATTTGGCGTCTTGGGCTTATAGAAACCGTAGTTTTTATCCAATTTGTCTGAAATTGGAAATCTAGAGGTATTTTAGGACCATAAAGAGGTGTGCCGAAAATGGTGAGTATCGGTCCATATTTTGGTATAGCCCCCATATAGACCGATTTCCTGATTTTACTTCTTGGGCTTCTAGAATCCGAAGTTTTTATCCTATTTGGCTGAAATTGGAAATCTAGAGGTATTTTCGGGTCATAAAGAGGTGTGCCGAAAACGGTGAGTATCGGGCCATATTTTAGTATAGCCCCTATCAGAACGATCTCCCGATTTAACTCCTTGGGTGTCTAGAAACCGTAGTTTTTATCTGATTTGCCTGAAATTGTAATAACTCTGGTATTTTAGGCTCACAAAAACGTGTATCGGATTAAGTTTTTATCGGTCCATTTGGTAATGCCTCCATATAGACCGACTTCACTTCTTGAGAGTGTAGAAGGCGCACTGATCATGAAAATTGCTTGAAACTCAATGTAAAATTTCCAGATTTTACTTCTACAGATTTAAGATTTCAAATCAAGACGTTATTCTATAATTTTCTTGCACACTTACAAGATATGTTAATGATTCCTCTAAAACTCAAACAAAAATGGTACTTATAAATCCAGAATCTTTAAATTTATTTTCGGGAAGTGTCCTCAAGCCCTCCTGAAATTTCAAAGAAAACCCTAATATTTGGTTCATGGTGGTGGGTATTTAAGATTCGGCCCGGCCGAACTTAGTGCTGTATATACTTGTTATACCCTGCACCACACTGTGGAACAGGGTATTATAAGTTAGTGCATATGTTTGTAACACCCAGAAGGAGACGAGATAGACACATGGTGTCTTTGGCAATAATGCTCAGGGTGGGTCCCTGAGTCGATATAACCATGTCCGTCTGTCCGTCCGTCTGTCTGTGAACACATTTTTGTGATCAAAGTCTAGGTCGCAATTTAAGTCCAATCGCCTTCAAATTTGGCACATGTTCCTAATTTGGGTCAAAATAGAACCTTATTGATTTTGGAAGAAATCGGTTCAGATTTAGATATAGCTCACATATATATCTTTCGCCCTATATGCACTAATATGGCCCCAGCAGCCAGAGTTTTATACCGATTTGCTTGAAATTTTGTACAAACATAACACTTACGGCCATTTTCATGTAGCTCCGTTAGGCTTTAACTGCCAGTTAACAAAAAGTAAATAACAAATATCTTCTCTCCGGATAAATTTAACAGAAAAATTTTCAGCAGCTAAGTTCCTAACTGACGTATGGAATATATAGGCAAGGTGACAGAAATGTTCATAGTATGGTTTAAAAGTTCGTTAGCTAACGTAGCACTAACGGTGCTTCATGAAAATGGGGGTTAGTCGTATAGCCAAGTGTGCATAATTTGATTGAAATCGGTTCAGATTTAGATATAGCTCCCATATATATATTTCGTCCGATATGGACATATATGGTCCCAGAAGCCAGATTTTTAGCCGAATTTGGTTGAAATTCTGCACTAGTAGTACAATTAGTAGTATAGTCAAGTGTGCCAAATTTTATTGAAATCGGTTCAGATTTAGATATAGCTCCCATATATATCTTTCGCCCGATATGGATTAATATGGTCCTAAAAGCTAGAGTTTTGGCCCAATTTGGTTGAAATTTTGCACAGGGAGTAGATTTAGCATTATAGCTATGCTTGCAATTGGGTTGAAATCGATTCAGATTTAGATATAGCTCCCATATATATTTTTCGCCCGATATTGACTTATATGGCCCCAGAAATTTTGCACTAGCAGTACAATTAGTAGTATAGTCAAGTGTGCCAAATTTTATTGAAATCGGTTCAGATTTAGATATAGCTCCCATATATATGTTTTTCTGATTTCGACAAAAATGGTCAAAATACCAACATTTTCCTTGTTAAATCGCCACTGCTTAGTCGAAAAGTTTTAAATATAAACTTTTGCGAAAAATTGCTTCCGATTTAAATGTTTCCCCTATTTTTTTATACCCACCACCATAAAATGGTGACGGGGGTATAATAAGTTTGTCATTCCGTTTGTAACACATCGAAATATCGATTTCCGACTATATAAAGTATATATATTCTTGATCAGGGAGAAATTCTAAGACGGTATAAGCATGTCCGTCTGTCCGTCTGTCTGTCTGTTGTAATCACGCTACAGCCTTCAATAATGGCGCTATCGTCCCGAAATTTGGCACAGATTAGTTCTTTGTTTGCAGGCAGGTCAAGTTCGAAGATGGGCTATATCGGTCCAAGTTTTGATATAGTCCCCATATAAACCGACCTCCCGATTTGGGGTCTTGGGCCTATAAAAACCGTAGTTTTTACCAGATTTGCCTGAAATTGGAAATCTAGAGGTATTTTGGGACCATAAAGAGGTGTGTCGAAAATGGTCCGTATCGGTCCATGTTTTAGTATAGCCCCCATATAGACCGATCTCCCGATTTTGCTTCTTAGGCGTCTAGAAACAGTATTTTCTATCCGATTTGTCTGAAATTGAAAATCTAGAGGTATTTTAGGACCATAAGGAGGTGTGTCGAAAATCGTTCGTATCGGTCCATGTTTTGATATAGCCCCCATATAGACCGATCTCCCGATTTTGCTTCTTGGACGTCTAGAAACTATATTTACCATCCGATTTGCCTGAAATTGGAAATCTAGAGGTATTGTGGGACTATAAAGAGGTGTGTCGAAAATGGTCCATATCGGTCCATGTTTTGGTATAGCCCCCATATAGACCAATCTCCCGATTTTGCTTCTTACGCGTCTAGAAACAGTATTTTCTATCCGATTTGTATGAAATTGAAAATCTAAAGGTATTTTGGGACAATAAAGAGGTGTGTCGAATATGGTCCGCATAGATCCACGTTTTGATATATCCCCCATATAAACCAACCTCCCTATTTGGAGTCTTGGGCCTATAAAAACCGTAGTTTTTATCCAATTTGCCTGAAATTGGAAATCTAGAGGTATTTGAGGACCACAAAAAGGTGTGCCGAAAATGGTGCTCATCGGTCCATGTTTTGATATAGCCCCCATAGAGACTGATTTCCCGATTTTGCTTCTTGGGCTTCTAGAAACTATATTTTCTATCCGATTTTCCTGAAATTGAAAATGTAGAGTTCTTTTGGGACCATAAAAAGGTGTGCCGAAAATGGTGCCCATTTGGTATAGCCGCCATATAGACCGATCTCCCATTTTGCTTCTTGGTCTTCTAGAAACTATATTTAACATCCGCTTTGCCTGAAATTCTTGAGCTACAATAAACTGTATTTATTACATGATTTGCCTGAAATTCGAAATCTTGAGGGATTTTTAGACCACAAATAAGAGTGCCGAAATTGAGGTATATCGGTCCATTTTTTGGTATAACCCCCATATAGACTGATCTCTCGATTTTTACTTCTTGGGCGTCTAGAGACTATATTTTCTGGCCAATTTGTTTGAAAGTTTGAAATTTATCAGTGCATAAAGTATATAAATTCTGGGTCGTGGTGAAATCTGAGTCGATCTAGCCATGTCCGTCCGTCCGTCTGTTGAAATCACCCTAACTTCTAACTTGACTTCCGGAGCCTCTTGCAGAAGCAAAATTCATCCGATCCGGTTGAAATTTGGTACGTGGTGTTAGTATATGGTCTCTAACAACCATGCAACAATTTACCCATATCGGTCCATAATTACATATAGTCCCCATATAAACCGATCCCCAGATTTGACCTCCGGAGCCTCTTGGAGAAGTAAATTTCATGCCATCCGGTTGACATTTGATACGGGAAAAATTACCAAAAAGGTTAATAAAGATCTTTGAATATATTAATTAGATATTACGATAATTCAGAAGAATCCTTATAAGGCATTTCGGAAATAAAAGGCTGTCTTTGTAGCCCCAATATCCACTTTAATTCGCCAAAAATAAAGGTAAAACGGAAAGAATTCTACCAATCTACACGCAAAAAAATAAATCTTTCCTCCCAAACGAAATTTTAGACAAACAATGTTCGTTTCTCATTTGCTTTTCGTTGAAAGGAAGTGTATTTGAAAGAAAAGTATATACTTTTTGTGATAAACGTTTATTCTTTTCCAGGGTGTAAAAACAATTTCATAAAGACTAAGTCAAAAATTTTTTTTTGGCTAATTGCATTTTCCCTCACATCTTTCTCACATCCACGAGGTTTTTTAGTTCTTAACGCCTTTTCCTGTAATACAAACAATGTAGAAGAAATTATACGATTTTATAAATTTTTAAAATTTTTTTACCTTTTGCCTGGACGGAGAATCGAACCGCGGACCATTCAATTTGTAAGCCAACATACTATCCACTGAGCTATGTACCTGTTGGTCATCAATAGATAATTATCCATATAAGTTATATTTATATAGCATAGCTTGCGGCGCCCACGAACCGAATAAACAAAGTTTATTTAACAAAAACAAACATTTAGTTTGGCACCGTGGAGCAGTGGTTGCTACGTCAGACTTGCATGCCAAGGGTCGTGGGTTTGATCCCTGCTTGGACCAAAGTTTGTTTGTTTTTATACCCACCACCATAGGATGGGGGGTATATTAACTTTGTCATTCCGTTTGTAACACATCGAAATATTGCTCTAAGACCCCATAAAGTATATATATTCTGGGTCGTGGTGAAATTCTGAGTCGATCTGAGCATGTCCGTCCGTCCGTCCGTCCGTCCGTCCGTCCGTCTGTTGAAATCACGCTAACTTCCGAACGAAACACGCTATCGACTTGAAACTTGGCACAAGTAGTTGTTATTGATGTAGGTCGGATGGTATTGCAAATGGGACATATCGGTCCACTTTTACGTATAGCCCCCATATAAACGGACCCCAAAATTTGGCTTGCGAGGCCTCTAAGAGAAGCAAATTTCATCCGATCCGGCTGAAATTTGGTACATGGTGTCAATATATGGTCTCTAACAACCATGCAAAAATTGGTCCACATCGGTCCATTATTATATATAGCCCCCATATAAACCGATCCCCCGATTTGGCTTGCGAGGCCTCTAAGAGAAGCAAATTTCATCCGATCCGGCTGAAATTTGGTACATGGTGTTAGTATATGGTCTCTAATAACCATGCAAAAATTGGTCGACATCGGTCCATAATTATATATAGCCCCCATATAAACCGATCCCCCGATTTGGCTTGCGAGGCCTCTAAGAGAAGCAAATTTCATCCGATCCGGCTGAAATTTTGTACGTGATGTAAGTATATGGTCTATAACAACCATGCAAAAATTGGTCCACATCGGTTCATAATTATATATAGCCCCCATATAAACCGATCACCAGATTTGACCTCCGGAACCTCTTGGAAGACCAAAATTCATCTGATTCAGTTGAAATTTGGTATGTGGTGTTAATATATGGCCTCAAACTCCCATGCAAAAATTGGTCAATATCGGTCCATAATTATATATAGGCCCCATATAAACCGATCCCCAGATTTGACCTCCAGAGCCCCTTGGAAGAGCAAAATTCTTGCCATTCGGTTGAAATTTGGTACGTGATGTTAGTATATGGTATCCAACAACCATGCAGGAATTGGTTCCTATCAGTCCATAATTATATATAGCTCCCATATAAACCGATCCCCAGATTTGACCTCCGGTGCCTTTTGGAGAAGCAAAATTCATCCGATCTGCTTGAAATTTGGTACGTGGTGGTAGTATATATTTAACAACCATGCCAAAAGTGGTCCATATCAGTCCATAATCGTACATAGCCCCATATAAACCTATCCCGAGATTTGGTTTTGGAACCTCTTGGAGGAGCAAATTTCATCCGATTGAGTTGAAATTTGGTACATTGTGCTAGTATATGGTCGTTAACAACCATGCCTAACTAGGTCCATATCGGTCTATAGTTATATATGGCCCTCAGATAAATCGATCCCCAATCACACAAAAATTGGTCCATATCAAGTTCATAATTGTATACAGCCCCCATATAAGCGACCCCCATATTTCAATTCTGGATCTCTACGTACAAAAAGTCCATATCGATTCGTAATTATTTGTAGACTTAACTATACATAACTTTTTTGTCTAATATATACCATGTATGGACTAAATCACAGTCTTTCGTAGAAGTTTCTACGCAATCCATGGTGGTGGGTACATAAGATTCGGCCTGGCCGAACTTGCGGCCGTATGTACTTGTTTTTTACATATATTCCAGATATGGTCGGAAGATTCCCAAAAAATGTTCAACATTACATTCTACTATATTAAATGTTTACTATGAACTGTAAAATGTGTCTTATTAAAAATCTAAAGTCAGAAAAGAACAGTGTTTGATATAAACGAAATGGACTGTGTTGTTGGTTCAAAAATAAATTTTTATACCCTGCTCCACACTGTGGAACAGGGTATTATAAGTTAGTGCATATGTTTGCAACACCCAGAAGGAGACGAGATAGACACATGGTGTCTTTGGCAAAAATGCTCAGGGTGGGCTCCTGAGTCGATATAGCCATGTCCGTCTGTCCGTGAACACATTTTTGTAATCAAAGTCTAGGTCGCAGTTTTAGTCCAATCGACTTCAAATTTGGCACAAGTATGTGTTTTGGCTCAGAATAGATCCCTATTGATTTTGGAACAAATCGGTTCAGATTTAGATATAGCTCCCATATATATCTTTCTCCCGATATGGACTAATACGGTCCCAGAAGCCAGAGTTTTACCCCAATTTGGTTGAAATTTTGCACAGGGAGTAGAATTAGCATTGTAGCTATGCGTACAAAATTTGTTTGAAATCGGTTCAGATTTAGATATAGCTCCAATATATAGCTTTCGGCCGATTTACACTCATATGACCACAGAGGCCAATTTTTTGGTCCGATTTAGTTGAAATTTTGCACAGGGAGTAGAATTAGCATTATCGCTATGCGTGCCCAATTTGGTTCAGATTTAGATATAGCTCCCATATATATGTTTTTCTGATTTCGACAAAAATGGTCAAAATACCAACATTTTCCTTGTAAAATCGTCACTGCTTAGTCGAAAAGTTGTAAAAATGACTCTAATTTTCCTAAACTTCTAATACATATATATCGAGCGATAAATCATAAATAAACTTTTTCGAAGTTTCCTTCAAATTGCTTCAGATTTAAACGTTTCCCATATTTTTATACCCTGCGCCACACTGTGGAACAGGGTATTATAAGTTAGTGTATATGTTTGCAACACCCAAAGACACACATGGTGTCTTTGACAAAAATGCTTAGGGTGGGCTCCTGAGTCGATATAGCCATGTCCGTCTGTCCGTCTGTCCGTGAACACATTTTTGTAACCAAGGGATTAGGTAGTAATTTAAGGCCAATCAACTTCGAATTTGGCACAAGTATGTGTTTTGGGTCAAAATAGAACCCTATTGATTTTGGAAGAAATCGGTTCAGATTTAGATATAGCTCCCATATATATCTTTCGCCCGATATACACTTATACGGCCCTAGAAGCCTGAGTATTACCCCAATTTGGTTGAAATTTTGCACTAGGAGTACAATTGGTAGTATAGTCAAATGTGCAATATTTTATTGAAATCGGTTCAGATTTAGATATAGCTCCCATATATATCTTTCGCCCGATATGCACTTATACGGCCCTAGAAGCCTGAGTATTACCCCAATTTGGTTGAAATTTTGCACTAGGAGTACAATTGGTAGTATAGTTAAATGTGCCAAATTTTATTGAAATCGGTTCAGATTTAGATATAGCCCCCATATATATCTTTCGCCCGATATGGACTACTACGGTCCCAGAAGCCAGAGTTTTCCTCCAATTTGATTGAAATTTTGAACAGGGAGTAGAATTAGCTTTGTAGCTATGCGTGCCAAATTTGGTTGAAATCGGTTCAGATTTAGATATAGCTCCCATATATAGTTTTCGCCCGATTTACACTCATATGACCACAGAGGCAAATTTTTAACTCCGATTTAGTTGAAAGTTTGCACAGGGAGTAGAATTAGCATTGTTGCTATGCGTGCCAAATTTGGTTGAAATCGGCTCAGATTTAGATATAGCTCCCATATATAGCTTTCGCCCGATTTACACTCATATGACCACAGAGGCCAATTTTTAACTCCGATTTTGTTGAAATTTTGCACAGGGAGTAGAATTAGCATTGTTGCTATGCGTGCCAAATTTGGTTGAAATCGGTTCTGATTTAGATATAGCTCCCATATATAGCTTTAGCCTGATTTACACTTATATGACAACAGAGGCCAATTTTTAACTCCGATTTAGTTGAAATTTTGCACAGGGAGTAGAATTAGCATTGTAGCTTTACGTGCCACATTTGGTTGAAATCGGTTCAGATTTAAATATAGCTCCCATATATATGTTTTTCTGGTTTCGACAAAAATGGTGAAAATACCAACATTTTCCTTGTAACATCACCACTGCTTAGTCGAAAAGTTGCAAAAATGACACTAATTTTCCTAAAGTTCTAATACATATATATCGAGCGATAAATCATAAATAAACTTTTGGGAAGTTTCCTTAAAATTGCTTCAGATTTAAATTTTTCCCATATTTTTTTACTAACATTGTGTTCCACCCTAGTGCATTAGCCGACTTAAATTTTGAGTCTAGATTTTGTAGAAGTCCAGATCGAGTGATATTTAAATGTATGTATTTGGGACAAACCTTTATATATAGCCCCCAACACATTTGACGGATGTGATATGGTATCGAAAATTTAGGTCCACAAAGTGGTGCAGGGTATAATATAGTCGGCCCCGCCCAACTTTAGACTTTCCTTACTTGTTTTTATTAAAAAGATAAACATTTTGTAACAAACGAATTTTTTGGTGATAAAAGTGAATACTTTTCGAAGCAATTCAAAAAACTCTAAAAAAAGAAAAACGTTTTCGGTACACGTTTTCCAAACGTTTTTTTCTTTGCATGTACCAAACCGTAAAAAGTATACCATAATTTCCAGTATATATATATATATATATATATATATATATATATATATATATATATATATATATATATATATATATATATATATATATATATATATATATATATATATATATATATATATATATATATATATATATATATATATATATATATATATATATATATATATATATATACACGCAAAAAAATAATTCTTTCCTCCCAACCGAAATTTTAGACAAACAAAGTTCCTTTCCCATTTGCTTTTCGTTGAAAGGAAGTGTATTTGGAAGAAAAGTATATACTTTTTGTGATAAACGTTTATTCTTTTCCAGGATGTAAAAACAATTTCATAAAGACTAACTAAAAAAAAATTTTTCTGGCTAATTGCATTTTCCCTCACATCTTCCTCACTTCCTCGAAGTTTTTTAGTTCTTTAGCACCTTTTCCTGTAATACAAACAATGTAGAAGAAATTATACGATTTTATAAATTTTAAATTTTTTTTACCTTTCGCCTGGACGGAGAATCGAACCGCGGACCATGCAATTTGTAAGCCAACACACTACCCACTGAGTTATGTAGCCGTTATTGTCATCAATAGACAATTACCCATACAAGTTATATTTATATAGCATAGCTTGCAGCGCCCACGAGCCGATTAAACAAAGTTTATTTCACAGAAAAATACATTTAGTTGGGCACCATGGAGCAGTGGTTGCTACGTCTGACTTGCATGCCGAGGGTCGTGGGTTCGATCCCTGCTTCGACCAAAGTTTTTTTTTACATATATTCTATTCTATGTTAGGAAGATTCCGAAAAAATGTTCAACATTACATTGTAGTATATTAAATTTTGAACTGTAAAATGTGTCTTATTAAAGACCTAAAGTCAGAAAAGAACAGTGTTTGATATAAACGAAATGGACTGTGTTTTTGGTTCAAAAATAACTTTTTTTATTAAAAAAATTAACATTTTGTAACAAACGAATTTTTTTGGTGATAAAAGTGTATACTTTTCGAAGCAATTCAAAAAACTCTAACAAAAGAAAAACGTTTCCGGTACACGTTTTCCAAACGTTTTTTTTCTTTGCGTGTATATAATTGCCAGTAAGGCGCTTGAAGATGTCAATAAAAACACTTTTAGTTTTCTTTTAAATTAATTTCATTCATTTTGTTTATATATTTATATATATATCGCAATAATAATAATAATTCTAGTTTATTAATTATACACTTACACAATATATGGGTTCAGCTAAATTTATGATTTTCATTAATTATCATCATTAATTATCATTTCAATCTTCGTTTTTGTTTCTCTTTTTTTTCGTTATAATCATCTTAGTCATATTTAATGTAATACCCAGCAAAAAAAAATTGGAAGTTCTTCCAAAGGCACAACTTTAAAAGCACTTCCAAAAGATGTACTCCCAAAGATGTTCTTTATTTCAACTATACAGGAAGTTCTTTTAATTCAATTATTTGTAACTCGCTTTTTTCTTATTTTTAATGGTTAAATTTAATTTTTGTGTTTCAAACAGGTTAAAACAGAGTAAGCTTTAATAAAATGGTACAAATTATTGAAATTTTGTCGAAAAAATTCAAAATCCATTCAAGAAATATTGCGAATTTTTCAAAATATTTTAATTCAAATGTTTCGGACAAGCGTTAGAATGCATTAAAAATCATAAAAAAAATATAAAAATTATTTATTTGTCAAAATATGACAACATTTATAAATTCACATCCAAAACACTGAATTTGAATCACAGAGTAAGAAGTGATGCAAATTCAGTGCAACGGCTGTTGAAATGTTTGACATTCGTCCTATGACAAGCCCGCATTAAATTCATCGCTTCTGCGCCAATTTTGCACTACTTCCGGATCCAAAAAGAACATTTTCAGAACTTTTTTGGCGACGCTTTTTTTACTGGGTAGTTAAGATTTATGTTATAAAAGAAATCATATGTACAAAAAAGTTTTCTTATATTTAATTTTTTTTATAATTCTATTCTATGAAATTATAAATATTTTTCGTGTATTTCATATAGAAAAGATATTAGAAGGAATTTAATAAAAATATTAGAAAAATATGGTAAAAACTCTATTATATTCATTATAGATCAACTGCCTGTTGGACAAACTAAAATAAAATTATGATATTTTTGCTCTAAATAATTTATTATCGAACATCGAAATAATTGTGATTCGAAAGAATTTTGTCATAAGATTATCAATAGGTGCTTATAGATCCGAGGTGTACAACGAACAGGCAGTATATACCATCAAATGCCAATGATAAAGTTGTGAATATTATATTCATATTTGAGGTTTTTTTAATTTATGTTATTAGGATTGAGTTATGGATTTTTTTTTTTCAAATTACTATTAAAAGACTCATTTATTATCATTTTCTCTTTGTAAAATAACACCTTTATTGAGAGGAAATTTTGATGAAAACTGAACATAACTCCGATAGAATAAATAATACTGCAACCAAAACATAATAAAATAAAAACGACGTAAGGGACATCTAAACGGAAACATCAGTAGGGTTCGAGTATATTATACCCTAAACCCCTTTATAGACCACACGCAAAGAAGGATTGTGATCACCCCACATTAAAAAAAAAAGTTTACTTGGAACCAAAGATTTTGACTTTCCCTGATTCCGAGTCAAAGATGCGGCTTCCTTGAAATATACATTTTTTAGCGAAAAAATTAATATTTTACAGATCCCATTTATCGAATTCTCAATCTCTTTTCACGGTATATTAATAAAACTACCCAAAAAAAGTGAACTCTCTATTTCACTAAAGCCAATTTTACTTTATTTTAATTCATAGAATTATTATGTTTGGAGAAAGTTTCCTTTACTTTAATATTTTTTTCCTTCAAACTACAAAATCTTCTTTAACAAGTGAAAAAAAGTAAAGGCTGGTTAAATTGTAAGGGCCGATGTTGAATGTGTACCACACCTAAACGCCAAGTTTTTTTCCGAATTTTATTTGACATTTCTCTATTTCAGACTTACTCAATTTGAACCATGAACGTCGTGAATGGCCAGAATGGTTCCAAGAAATGGCAACAGTGGATGATCAATTTTCGAAGAAAATCATCTTCAGTGATGAGGCACATTTTCACCTCAGTGGATTCGTCAATAAACAGAATTGCCGCATTTGGGCGAATGAGAATCCAAGAGTGATTGTCGAAAAACCAATGCACCCACAAAGAGTGACTGTTTGGTGCGGTTTATGGGCTGGCGGCATCATCGGGCCGTATTTTTTCCAAAATGAGGCCGGTCAGGCATTTACTGTGAATGGTGTTCGCTATCGTGAGATGATAACGAACTTTTTATGGCCCGAATTGGAAGATATGGATGTGGACGATATGTGGTTTCAGCAGGACGGTGCCACTTGCCACACAGCTAACGAAACAATGGCTCTTTTGCGCAACAAATTCAATGGCCGTGTTATCTCACGTAATGGCGATGTCAATTGGCCGCCAAGATCATGTGATTTGACACCGTTGGACTTTTTTCTTTGGGGTTATTTGAAGGAAAAGGTGTACGTCGATAAGCCAGCAACAATTCAAGAGCTAAAGGATGAGATAATTCGGCACATTAACCGCATAGAACATCCATTATGCCTCAGCGTCATCGAAAATTTGGACCATCGGATGAAGGTGTGCCACCGAGGTCGCGGCGCCCAATTGGCCGATATTTTGTTCCATACATAATTGAGTAATACCAATATATCATAATAAAATAAAATTACAATAATTTCCTAAATAATTTGTGTTTTATTCAAAATCAAAATCGGCCCTTGAAATTTTAATTAATTTAATTTAAATTTTAAATACGGCCGTAAGTTCGACCAGGCCGAATCTTATGTACCCTCCACCATTGATTGCATAGAAACTTGTACTAACGACGTTCATCCACAATAGAATTACTAGGGTTGCGGTAACACTTGCCGATGGCAAGGTATGTTAAAACTTCTTAACACCGCGTACTCAATTGTAAGTTAGTCCATACGGGGTATATATTAAACAAAAAAGACCGATTAAATACGTAAATAATGCAGTTTGACAAAATTTTGTATTTTCTATAAAAATAAAATCTTGACAAAATTTTTTATAGTAATAAAATTTTGACAAAATTTTTTATAGAAATAAAATTTTGACAAAATTTTATTTAGAAATAAAATTTTGACAAAATTTTATATAGTAATAAAATGTTGACAAAATTTTCTATAGTAATACAATTTTGACAAAATTTTCTATAGTAATAACATTTTGACAAAATTTTCTATAGTAATAACATTTTGACAAAATTTTTTATAGTAATAACATTTTGACAAAATTTTTTATAGAAATAAAATTTTGACAAAATTTTCTATAGTAATAAAATGTTGACAAAATTTTTTATAGAAATAAAATTTTGACAAAATTTTCTACAGAAATAAAATCTTGACAAAATTTTGTATAGTAATAAAATTTTGACAAAATTTTTTATAGTAATAAAATTTTAACAAAATTTTCTATAGAACAAATATTTCTATAGAAATTACATTTTGACAGAATTTTCTATAGAAATAAATTTGTCACAAAATTTTCTTTAAAAATATAATTTTGACAAAATTTTCTATAGAAATAAAATCTTGACAAAATTTTCTATAGTAATAAAATTTTGACAAAATTTTTTATAGAAATAAAATTTTGACAAAATTTTCTATAGAAATAAAATCTTGACAAAATTGTCTATAGTAATAAAATTTTGACAAACTCCTTTATAGAAATAAAATTTTGACAAAATTTTCTATAGAAATAAAATCTTGACAAAATTTTCTATAGTAATAAAATTTTGACAAAATTTTTTATAGAAATAAAATTTTGACAAAGTATTTTTATAGAAATAAAATCTTGACAAAATTTTCTATAGTAATAAAATTTTGACAAAATTTTTTATAGAAATAAAATTTTGACAAAATTTTCTATAGAAATAAAATCTTGACAAAATTTTCTATAGTAATAAAATTTTGACAAAATTTTTTATAGAAATAAAATTGTGACAAAATTTTCTATAGAAATAAAATCTTGACAAAATTTTCTATAGTAATAAAATGTTGACAAAATTTTTTATAGAAATAAAATTTTGACAAAATTTTCTATAGAAATAAAATATTGACAAAATTTTGTATAGTAATAAAATTTTGACCAAATTTTTTATAGAAATAAAATTTTGACAAAATTTTATATAGAAATAAAATTTTGACAACATTTTGTATAGTAATAAAATTTTGACAAAATTTTCTATAGTAATAAAATTTTAACAAAATTTTCTATAGTAATAAAATTTTGACAAATTTTTCCATAGAAACAAAATTTTCTATAGAAATTAAAAATTTGGACAGAATTTTCTATAGAAATAAATTTGTCACAAAATTTTCTTTAAAAATATAATTTTGACAAAATTTTCTATAGAAATAAAATCTTGACAAAATTTTCTATAGTAATAAAATTTTGACAAAATTTTTTATAGAAATAAAATTTTGACAAAATTTTCTATAGAAATAAAATCTTGACAAAATTTTCTATAGTAATAAAATTTTGACAAAATTTTTTATAGAAATAAAATTTTGACAAAATTTTCTATAGAAATAAAATCTTGACAAAATTTTCTATAGTAATAAAATTTTGACGAAATTTTTTATAGAAATAAAATTTTGACAAAATTTTCTATAGAAATAAAATCTTGACAAAATTTTCTATAGTAATAAAATTTTGACAAAATTTTTTATAGAAATAAAATTTTGACAAAATTTTCTATACAAATAAAATCTTGACAAAATTTTCTATAGTAATAAAATTTTGACAAAATTTTTTATAGAAATAAAATTGTGACAAAATTTTCTATAGAAATAAAATCTTGACAAAATTTTCTATAGTAATAAAATGTTGACAAAATTTTTTATAGAAATAAAATTTTGACAAAATTTTCTATAGAAATAAAATCTTGACAAAATTTTGTATAGTAATAAAATTTTGACCAAATTTTTCGATAGTAATAAAATTTTGACAAAAATTTCTATAATAATAAAATTTCGAAAAAATTTTCTATAGTAATAAAATTTTGACAAAATTTTCTATAGAAATAAAATTTTGGTAGATTATTTTTGGGGATCGGCTATATATAACTATAGACCTATATGGACCAATTTTGGCATGGTTGTTAGCGGCCATATACTAGCGTAATGTACCAAATTTTACCACGTACCAAATTTCAACCGGGTTGGATGAATTTTGCTCCTCCAATAGCTCCGGAGGCCAAGTCTGGCGATCGGATTAAATGGGAGTTATATGTAATTAAGACCGGTATGGACCAATTTTTGCATGGTTGTCAGAGACTATATACTAACACCACGTACAAAATTCAACTTTTTTGCTCATCCATGAGGCTCCGGAGGTCAAATCTGGGGATCGGTTTATATGAGGACTATATATAAATATGGACCGATGTGAACCAAAATTTGCATACTAACACCACGTACCAAATTTCAACCGAATCGGATGAATTTTGCTCATCCATGAGGCTCCGGAGGTCAAATCTGGGGATTTATATGGGGGCTTTATATAATTATGGACCGATGTGGACCAATTTTTGCATAGTTGTTAGAGACCATATAGTTACACCATGTACCAAATTTCAGCCGGATCGGATGAATTTTGCTCCTCCAAGAGGCTCCGCAAGCCAAAATCTGAGCGTCGGTTTATATGGGGGATATACGTAAAAGTGTTCCGA
Organism: Haematobia irritans; assembly: GCF_050003625.1. Taxonomy (NCBI): domain Eukaryota; kingdom Metazoa; phylum Arthropoda; class Insecta; order Diptera; family Muscidae; genus Haematobia; species Haematobia irritans. The sequence goes on from NC_134400.1 coordinate 168,186,645, forward strand.
TATGGCCTATTTGCAATACCATCCGACCTACATCAATAACAACTACTTGTGCCAAGTTTCAAGTCGATAGCTTGTTTCGTTCGGAAGTTAGCGTGATTTCAACAGACGGACCGACGGACGAACGGACGGACATGCTTAGATCGACGCAGAATTTCACCACGACCCAGAATATATACTTTATGGGGTCTTAGAGCAATACTTCGATGTGTTACAAACGGAATGGCAAAGTTATGTTAATATACCCCCCATCTTATGGTGGAGGGTATAAAAATTAATTATGTCTAATAAATTTTCTTGAATTTGTCGAAAGATATTTACTTATTTTTGTGATATCGGCGTTATGTCAGCGTTTGTAATACTGTTTAGACAACATTTTCTAAAAATAATATAAATTTTCTAAAATGTACCAAAATTTTTCTTCCTGGCCAGTTTAAAATCCAAAAAAAAATCCAAATGCCAGTTTAAAATCCAAATTATAAGAAATACTTCAAAGTATTTTTTTTTAATTCCAAAAAAAACACTTTAACCAAAGAAATAAAATCCTCAAAATAAGTCTTAGCCCGATATGCACTTATACGACTCCCGATATGCACTTATACGACTCCAGAAGCCAGATTATTTTCTCTGATTTGCTTCAAATTTTGACCAAGGAGTATATTTGATATTATCGTCAAGTGTGCCGAGTTTGATTTCAATTGGTTCAGATTTAGATATAGCCCCCATATAAACGTATATTTGCAGAAATGTATTAGTTTAGTGCAAGTTTTTGGCACAGTTTGGTAAGCACGGGTCTAAATATAATACAGCGTTGGAAAGATATTTGAGAAAACTATATTCCTATGTAACTGAAAAAAAAACATACGAAAATTTGAAGTTTTAGGGGCAAGGAACATTTTTTTGTTTTCAAAAATTCCGATTTTTCTGGCAATGAAAAATATGAATTGAAACCTTAATAGCTTTGGAACTAATTATGATATTATTATCATTTTTATTGATTTTTGCAGGAAAAATAGTTTGAAGAAATATTGCTAAATACGCCATTCCCAAAATTTGTATAAAAATCCCAGAATGTCCCCATATGTTAAAAAAAACGTTATTTTTTGGTAATTTGCATATTTCTCAGCTGTTTACAGGTAGGATATTGAAATCTTTTGGAAAAGAGAGCTTTTTGGAAAAGAGATCAGCATAGCAATCGGTGCTTTGCCAAATGAGAATTTTCGAAAACGGAATTTTTTCTTTTTGAAAAATTGCCAATTTTGGGAGGACAAGAACTCATATACTACTTGACCAAAATAGCCGATAAAAACTTAAAACGCATCCTTATTTGGTGTTATGTAAGAAATAAGTAAAAAAGATTAGGAGAAATCTATAAAAAAATGTTACGACAGAAAGAATGTGTGTGCCTTTTTCCAAAAAAATGGTCAACATTCGGTATTTTTTTGAAATTCTAATTTGTGGATAGTACAAATTTTGTTCTTCTAAAATTCGTAGAATTTGGTAGGGAATGCAGTTAAGAAGAGAAATTCAAAAACGGAGTGGAAATTTTGCAAAAAAAATTATGTTGATATCTTTATCCGTTCACAAGTTGCAGAATTATTAAAAAAAAACAAGTAAGGAAAGTCTAAAGTCGGGCGGAGCTCACTATATTATACCCTGCACCACTTTGTAGATCTAAATTTTCGATACCATATCACATCCGTCAAATGTGTTTTGGTGGCTATATATAAAGGGTTGTCCCAAATACATACATTTAAATATCACTCGATCTGGACAGAATTTAATAGACTTCTACAAAATCTATAGACTCAAAATTTAAGTCGGCTAATGCACTAGGGTGGAACCATTAGCGTAGCTAGACAATTTTCCTAGGGGGGGCTATAGCCCCCCTAGCTAAAACTTTAAAGACTGAACTTATAGGTTCAACTAATGTTTTATTTCATAAAATTGAATAAAAAATAGACATCAAAATAGCTCGACAATCAATTTATAATAAATCAACTAAAAGTACCCTACGGGAAATTGGTGCAAATTGCCACTGACGGACCTATCACAGAACTGGTACCTGTGCTCTAGTTAGTTGCAATTTTCACATTTAGTGAAATAAAATTATCAGAATAACCTTTTGTTCGACATATTTCAAGTTTTTTTTCATTTCGGATTCGATTAGGAGCCCAAATTGAAAGAGATTTCTAAGAGTTTGCCCAAGACTGGTTCCTGAGGACCTCTTTATGGGTTGCTCCTGCTAAATTGTCCCAGGACGTGTCCTTTGGGATGAGTCCAAGACGCGTCCTAAAATGTAAGTTTACTCCGTCAATGACAAACCCATGTTAAAGTGGACGGTCCCTTCCATACGTTTTGATCAGAACTGGGACCGGTCCATACACACCAGGGACTAGTCCTGTACCAGTTCTGTGGTTGATCCATTTCCCGTAGGGTAGTTCCACACTTTTCCCAGCAAAAAATTGGGAGTTGTTCTTGGGAGGCACAACTATTTTAACTACACAGAAAGTTTTTTACTTCATTTTTTTATATTTTAATGCGTAATTTTTTGTTTTCTTTTTTTAAATAGTTTAAAAAAAGAGTAAGAATAAATAAAATGGTACAAATTATTCAAATTTCGCCACGAAAATGCTAAAAATCGATAATATTTGAAAAAACGTTTCAAACAAGCGTTAGAATGCATTAAAAATCATAAAAAAGAATAAAAATTATTTATTTGGGAAAATATCACAAAATTTTTAATTCACATTCAAAGCACTGAATTCGGATCACACCTTAAGAAGTGATGCAAATTCATTGCAACGGTTGTTGAAACGGTGGACATTCGTTCTATGACAAGTCCATATTACATTCATCGCTTCTCCGCCAATTTTGTACCACTTCCAGACCCAAAAAGAACATTTTCACTTCTTTTATGGCGACGCTTTTTTGCAGCATTATTAAGATATTAATTTATGAAAGAATAAGTTCAACCACAGCTTTATTTCATAAATATCAGACTTCTACCACAACCCAAGTAATTCGATTGTGCATGAAAGTCTTTAGTGGAACTTTGTGCGTTGTACGAGTATATACTTGTTTAATTTTTATAAAAATGTAAAATCGTAAATAGGTTTTCAAATTCTGGGGGGCTAAAATTTTTCTGGGGGGGTCTAAGCCCCCTCCCCAGAGGCCTTCCTACGCTTATGGGTGGAACACAATGTTAGTAAAAAATATGGGAAACATTAAAATCTGAAGCAATTTTAAGGAAACTTCACAAAAGTTTATTTATGATTTATCGCTCGATATATATGTATTAGAAGTTTAGGAAAATTAGAGTCATTTTTACAACTTTTCGACTAAGCAGCACGCATAGCTACAATGCGAATACTACTCCCTGTGCAAAAATTCAACTAAATCGGAGCAAAAAATTGGCCTCTGTGGTCATATGAGTGTAAAACGGGCGAAAGCTATATATGGGAGCTATATCTAAATCTGAACCGATTTCAACCAAATTTGGCACGCGTAGCTAAAATGCTAATTTTACTCCCTGTGCAAAATTTTAACCAAATCGGAGTTAAAAATTAGCCTCTGTGGTCATATGAGTGTAAATCGGGCGAAAGCTATATATGGGAGCTATATCTAAATCTGAATCGATTTCAACCAAATTTGGCACGCATAGCTAAATGCTAATTTTACTCCCTGTGCAAAAATCCAACTAAATCGGAGCAAAAAATTGGCCTCTGTGGTCATATGAGTGTAAATCGGGCGAACGATATATGGGAGCTATATCTACATCTGAACCGATTTCAATAAAATTTGGCACACTTGACTACACTACTAATTGTACTCCTAGTGAAAATTTTCAACCAAATTGGGTTAAAACTCTGGCTTCTGGGACCGTATTAGTCCATATCGGGCGAAAGATATATATGGGAACTATATCTAAATCTGAACCGATTTCAATAAAATTTGGCACACTTGACTATAGTACTAATTGTTCTTCTTGTGCAAAATTTTAAGCAAATTAGGGTAAAACTCTGGCTTCTGGAGCCATATAAGTCCATATCGGGTGAAATATATATGGGAGCTATATCTAAATCCGAACCGATTTCTTCCAAAATCAATAGGGTTATATTCTGAGCCAAAACACATACTTGTGCCAAATTTGAAGTCGATTGGACTAAAACTGCGACCTAGACTTTGATTACGAAAATGTGTTCACGGACAGACGGACATGGCTATATCGACTCAGGAGCCCACCCTGAGCATTTTTGCCAAAGACACCATGCGTCTATCTCGTCTCCTTCTGGGTGTTGCAAACATATGCACTAACTTATAATACCCTGTTCCACAGTGTGGCGCAGGGTATAAAAAGGGATTTGGAACCACTGTTCCCATAAAAATCGATCAGATTTAATTTCAGGAGCCTCTTGGAGAAGTAAATTTCTTTCGATCCAGTTGAAATTACCATGCGAAAAGTAGTTCATAATTATTTATAGACTCCTCTTTATAAGCCGTTGAAAAACTAAAGGTATTTAATTTGCCTTTGTTTGGATTTTCGACTTTTGTATTCCCACAAAATAGTTCTCTTGAAGTATTGCATTAAATTAGGCAGACAAAAAAAATAAACAAAGTAATTTAATATTAAGTTTGTAAAATTTTATTTAAATTTCGTTTCTCTTTTTTTTTTTTGTTTGTTTGTTTCTTAGTCTTAAAACTAACGAATGGGATTAAAGGGTGTGAATATAGCTTAAATTAGGCCTAAAGAAACTTATACATAAATAATATTTAAAAAATATATAATTTGGTTTAATGATCTAAAAACTAGAATGGGGATACTCTGTTTGAGTCGTAGCAAAAAATCCTTTAAAACAAAGTCTTTCAAAAATGAATACATTGGAAAATAAAATTTTATAAATATTTTACGGATTTTTCTTCAATTTGTTTATTTGTTGTATTGTTTAAATAAAGTCAAAAACATATTTGTAGTTTATAATAACACTCAAAAGAAAATATTTCGTTTGTAGAAAAAGTGGATAGATTTAGGTCTCCGAAACACTTAAAAATAGCCTCAAATATTTATAAACGCCTACTCTTCCCCATATCTATCGATGTCAATTTTATCTTAAATGATTAGGGTTCGGTTTAGTTTCTTTCTAGACAACAAACAAAGAAAGGACAAACCTTGATTAAAAACTGAGAATTTATATAAAAAAACCGGACCGGAGATTTTTAAGGGTATATAGGTGCTATTCTTTTTCTTATTATTTAATCCTTTTTAGGACACTTTGGTATACACAAGCCAAAAAAAATAACAATTGTGACTTTTCATTTAAATATTTAGTTGAATTTTCATTTGGACCGGATAAGACAAAAATATTACAAAAAAATTATATATATTTTGTGAATAATTAAATATACACTTTTTTATATATAGATAAATATAATATATATAGAAAACAGAGAAGAATGTATTCAGATAGGTATGATGTACGTATATATGAATGATTACTAGTATGCATGTGGATGTAGGTATGAGTTTGGATATATTTGTGATGTGTTTCTCAATCAATTCGTTTTTTTATTTAACTAAAGCACTTGGTATTAGGAATTTATCATCGGTGATGACTTTAATTAATTGTTTTTCCTTCTGGATAATACAAAAATTTCTTAAGTTTTTTTAATACTTAAAAATATGATAAACAAATGACAATGTTGAAAAATGAAATGTGTATAATAAAATAAATACATGTAATTTTTTTTTCTTTGTATTTTGTCAGGACAGAGTGGCATGGAGGGGTTTTAATAGTGATAAGAAAGGATAATTTATTAGTACACATAAATGCTCAGTTGTTTGTAAAATTTTATTGGTTATATGAATCTTTTTGCTTTCAATAATACTTTTTGAAAAATTGTGACCATAAAAATAACAAAAAAAAAAATGCTGGTATTTTTTTTTTTTGTTTTGTTTTTAGTGGATATTTGTTGTGTTAAATGTATTGATTTTCTTTGTTTATTTATTTTGTTTTTTTAATTAAATGCCTTCACTTGGATTGGTTTCGTCGACTGTTTCGTAATTATAGTTTAGTTTTGTATTGTTTTATTTTTAAGAAATTAAAAAAAAAAAAAAACTAATTATATATTAAAGTTTGAAAACGATATTAAACAGGATTATTAACAAAAATAATAATTAAATGTCTATCAAGAAAGTAGCTAGAGTTAGGGGCATTCCCGAAAATGTTTTATAAGCATATTTTTATTTAGAAATTCCCTAAGGATTTTTTTTTTAAGAAAAAATATTCTCCTTCGGAACGAAATTCATCTTGTAAAGTTGTAGTGTTTTTTTTTTTAGCAAATAAAACCGAATTTATGGGAAAATATGCAATTATATTCTCCAATCTTTTTTTATTTTCTTTAAAGAATATATTGGGAATCAAGAGAAAACTTCATTTGTTTCGCTTACTCAGTGTACAAAAAAAAATTTTTTTTTTTTTTAATAAATCATTTTGCAAATGAACATAAATTCAACTGGCCTTGCAAATTGCTTGCCTTCAACATATTCTCAAATAGGTTTGAAACATTTTGAATTAGAGAAACTGTTTCAAATCTACACAAAAAATTCTTGAAATTTCAATTACAAATTAATTGATCCAATTAATTTTTAATTGAAATTTCAATTACAAATTAATTGGAACAATTAATTTCGTGATTGAATCAGAAATTTTTTTTGTGTGTAGAGAAGTTAATGCTAATGTATTGAATTCTACTTATGAGGGTAATGTCTGTCTGTTTTGTTGGAGAGAAGAGACCTGTTGGAGGTTGAATATTAATATCACGACTTCTACAATATTGGATGGCCAACTTTAAATATTCTGGATATATTAAGAGTGCATCGATGCTCTGAAAAGCTCATACAAATGCTTTTGACCAGATCAGCTTATCTCATTTTCGGTCGAAGGAGATTTGTTTATATGGCTATATTTTAATATGGTTCAATTTTTGTGTTGGTTGCTATCACGTATCGAATTCCGACCAAATGGAATGTAATATAACCTTCAAGAAGTTTAATTTAGGTATCGGTTTGGAGAACTGTTGGAGGTTAATATGGACTGAAATGGGACATTTCAAATGGCCAATTTTAAATGACCTGGATAGATTACCAGTGCAACGATGTGCACATAGAATGCTTTTGACCACATCAACATATCTCTTTCTAGGTATAAGGGGATTTGTTTATATTGGGACATTTGAACCGATATGGCCCAACTTTTGACTTGGTTGCTATCACGTACCGAAGGGTATAAAATATAACCCTCAAGAAGTCAAATCTGTGTATCGGCGAGAGAGGAGAGGTTGGATATTGATATCATGACTTATACAGAGAGTATACCTAAATATGGGCCCGACATGACCCATTATCAATATTCGTTGGCCAATTTTAAGCCAAAGATTATTTCCACAGGCGGATGGACGGACATGGCAAGATCAATTCATATTTTCCAAATGGATTGACCAAATTAGTATACTCCCTCCCCAAAAGTTCATCAACATGTAGATACCTAAAGTTATAAAGTGGCGACATTTTGCTATAGTTGCTGAGACTCATTAAAAAACCAAATTTCAAAAATAAAACGAGGGTCATTCCACAAAAATCAATCTCTGTTTAAAATTCGTTTCCAAAAGCTTTAAATATTTTCCAAATTGAAAAAAAAAATCGTCTATAATATTTAAATCTATTATGTATTGATTTTTAGGGTATGTGTATATAATTTCCAATAATCATAAATCAATTCAAAATAATTAGTATTGTGGTAATAGGCAAATCTTAGCTAATTAAATTGTTTTCTTATTTATTTTTTATATTTTTTCCATAAGGAAAATTATTTGTTTAGTTGTTATCTATTATTAATTTACACAATAGTTAAATATATATTTTTTAAAATAATATTATGTGTGTATATGTGTTTTGTTTTGTTTTGTTTTTTATGTATATTTAAGTATGTGTTGTTTTTTTTTTATTTTTTAAGAATTACAATAATTAATTAATATGAATTTTCATTTCCTTAAATATATATATATATCATTTCAAATATATATCTATGTGTATATGTAACGGCTAATGATGTAGAATATATATATGTATATATATATATAAAAAAATAAAACAACAAAATATCTACATTCATAGAATGGGATTATCGTTTGTAGAGAAAGACAACCGCAAGGCAAGGAAATAGAAATAGAAAAAAACTTAGATTTGAGTACTAGTAAAAATAAATTTCATTGAAATTAAATTATAATAAAAACTTAAAGTCAACAGACATAGAATTTATTTGGATGAATCTATATAGCATATCATATTTCAAAACTGGTTTATAAAACAATAAAGAATTGTACAAAATATCGTATGAAGCATTACAGTAGTGGACACCTATTGTCGTCGTAGATTTTTTCCACATATGGCAGCTGCCCAATACGGCAAAAATATCACGAAAATTGCCCCCTTTTGGGGAGTTGGAGAGGATTCCCTGTATAGACTATTTGAATTGCAAAACCATATAGGAATTACAACCAGAATAATAAACTTCATAACAAATAATAATTTTTTTTTATCATTCTATGATATTTAAGACAAATCTATGAGACAATGTCGTTCTAAATGTTTCCACATTTTTAAAATTTTGCAAATACCAATAGGTTGTTTTTTTTTCTAATACAACTAAATATTTTTACCTTTATGTAGGCTTTTCGTCATTTGAAACACATTTGACAAGCTAGACAGATTATCGACATGTCATTTTTAATTGCTCAGTATTTCAACTTTAATTTAATCTTTGAACAGTTGACCTTTGACCTTTCCTCAAAAGGCTTATCAATGAGTAGAGTACTTGTTTAATTTTAAAGTGACTAAATGCAAATAGGCTGACATACATACACGGGAATTCATAAAACAAGTTTCCTTCCAATATTCTGGGGATTTCCAGTCACATCCCTAAGGGCTATTACACTCTTGGAAATATTCAAAGGATCATAATCAATCGACTTCGGCAAAACAAAAAAACATTAACATCAATTTGGCCAATATAATTCTCTTTAATGAGAAATTCAAATTGGAAGTGGATAGAAATCCGAAAAAATTTCAATTATTTCTTTATAAGAAAAATAAATTCTTCCGGATCTCCGAACATGAGGTCTATTTCTAAAATGATTCAATAACGGCTTTTTATGTTCAAATCCCTTCGAATACTAAATTACTAGTGAGTAAGTAAAAGAAAAATATTTTTCAAATTGCTTCAAACCACATATAAAATCGGTTTTGAGACAATATAAGAAAGTGATTGACATTTTGTGGTACAATAACTCTTCGAAAACAATGATTACTTCCATGTTATAGGAAAATTATAGAAAACTTCAAAAAAATTAGTTAACGTTATTCTATTCCAAAAAAAAAGTCTAGTGGAAAATCATTGTTTGCTATTTTAAAATAGGGTTCTTGAACTTCTGTTGTGTAACCTTCTAAAGTTGGTAGAAGGTTACATTGCTAAAATGCAATGCTGAGAACAATTTTGAGTAAGAAATTTTTTAGTAATACAAGTGAAAAAATATATGGCAATAGCAAAAACTCTGCTGAACAACTGAAAAACTAACACTGGCAACTAATAGACATTACTTACAAAATCAATATAATTAAAATATTAATTAAGAAATAATAATTAAATTTTTAAGTTGAATCTCAAAAAAAGTTGGACATGACATCACTTGAAAAAATTTTCATTTAATAACCAAAAAATTATTCCGTTTGCATTTTAAAGATTTTTGATCACAATTAAGAAAAGACCCATATATTTCAATTTAATAAACCAGTTATTGTTTAGATATACTCCTCATATAAAAAAAAAATAAATAAATAATACGAAAAGGATTTGTGGCTATATGTAAGATATTATCTTAATGGGAGGCTTTAGAAAAAGTAATTTTATTTTGTTGATTTATATCAAAAGCTTTTCTTACTATTGCTATTGATTGCTACATATTTGTTTACTATTTTCTTTTTCAATTTCCGTTAACATGAGTTTTCATTTTAAATTGCTTCTTTGTAATATTTAAAATAAAATATTTTGGAATTCCTATTTTTTATGTGTCTTCTTCTTTTTTTATTGAAACAAGAAAGTATAAAATATTCCGTTTGTTTATGTTCCTATTGTGATGTTTTTTTTTTTTTTAATTTTTGTTATATTCATTTTACTTTATGTTTTTCGTGTTTTCCCCCATTTTTGTTAGTTATACCTTTTATACATTCAATTTTTTCTTATAAAAAATGGTATATATGCAAAGTTTGTTTTTGTTTTGGATCATTTCATATTTCAATTCTATATAATTTCCTTTGAGTTTTATATTTGTATGTAAGTGTTATCATATTTTACTGTTTTGCATTGATTTTTTATTGGATTATATAAAAGAAAACAACAATAAAAAAAAAAAACAATAATAAACAATAAAAAAATTCGAAATTATAAATGGTAATTTTTCTATTTAAGAGTTTTAGAGAATTGTGTGCGAAATAGTTCCAAGATAGCAAGAATAATAAAAACTCAAAGAAATATATGTTTGTTATGGGAAAAAACAAACAAAAAACTGCTGAAAGAGCAGACAACGAAAAAGCTGGCATTCATTGACGGCTAAAATAACAATCAATATCTGCTTATTGTAGAATCTAAAATTTTACATATGGACTGCTATTGCTTTAAAAGTCATTTCGATAGTAATTTAAAGAAAATATCAGGAAAATAATGTTAGCTAATAATGAATGTTATTCAGCACACGTTTTGCTAAGTTAGCAATTTTTTGTCCAGTCTACACTCACAAACTTCTTCGAGTGTAGAATAGAATTAATGTCCAAAATGTTTGCTGAAAATGATTTTGCCAATTAAAATTATTAATGAAAAAACAAACAAAAAACTGCTGAAAGAGCAGACAACGAAAAAGCTGGCATTCATTGACGGCTAAAATAACAATCAATATCTGCTTATTGTAGAATGTAAAATTTCACATATGGACTGCTATTGCTTTAAAAGTCATTTCGATAGTAATTTAAAGAAAATATCAGGAAAATAATGTTAGCTAATAATGAATGTTATTCAGCACACGTTTTGCTAAGTTAGCAATTTTTTGTCCAAACTTCTCCGAGTTTAGAATAGAATCAATGTACAAAACGTTTGCTGAAAATGATTTTGCCAATTAAAATTATTAATGAAAAATATTTTTGTTTTTCAGAATTTTTTATTAAGAATAAAATAAAAATTTAAAGTTATTGGTAAACAAAATAATAAACTTTTCCCGAATTTGGCTCTATTAAAATCACATATTAGCATCCAATGGTTGCTATTGATAGCACACTTGGTTTTTTTTAGCTACAGACGATCACAAACCATTGTGAAGATTTATTTCTTTCTAGTTTTCCAAATACACGACTTTCTTTTGTAAGACATTTAATTTTCGTTTACTTTGAAATAAAGAAAATGCAAATACAGCATGTCAAGAAAGTCTTTTGACATTGCCAAATATTTCAAATTCTAGCAATAATTGAAATATTAAATATTTTATTAAATTTTTAATTCTGTGTACGTATGTATACTTTGCAAAATACATAATAAAATATTTTTTTAAAATTTCATTATATTTAATTTTGGAACAAAACATAATTTTTATCCCATTGTCAAAACACTTTCTTGACAAACTGTATGTAAAAAAAAAGTCGACAGTTATTCAACCTTTTAAGGTCAGATATTGGCAACATTACAAAAGTGTAATATCAGCAGTGAATATTACAGTCTCTTTTTCAGCAAACACTTTTCGTCTATTCCAAAAAGCATTGGGGAAATTTTGCTTATATTGAAACTTTTAACTTTCAACAATAGCAGATTAGGGTTTGTCACTTTTATACGCAAATACTACTGTTCCAGCAGCTTTTTTTGTGTGTTGCTACTAACGCAAACTTACTTGAATATAAAAAAAAATTGGTAAAATGAAATAGGAAATTTTAAAGTTCAACAGTAGCAGAATATGAGTTTTCTACATAACTACAGATGCTGTCGATTTTTCAGCAAAATTGTCTAGCAATTATTATCTATTTTCTTACAGATTCAGCAGACTTTTCAGCAAACGTTTCCTTGAGTATATGAGAAAATTTGGACAATGTAATTCTACATAACAGCTGAATATCTTTGTTATTTTCCTAGACAAATACTGTTGTCGCTTTGTCTGCTGAATTTTCTTACTGATAAATACTGATGTCGCTGTTTCAACAAAATTTACTTACTGGTCCAGCAGACTTGTTTTGCCGTTACTAGTAACAAATGTTCTCTTGAGAATATGTGAAAATTTGGGCAATGTGAATAACAGCAGAATGTGTTAGTTATTTTCAAAGGCAAATACACCGGTCACTTTTTCAGCAGAATTTTTTTTTTTTAACTTTTAAGGTTAAAAAAATAGCAGATTATATTTTTTTATTACTATAGCTAAATACTGATGTCGCTGTTTTTCTTATTGATGCAGCAGACATGTTTGCAGTAACAAACATTTCCTTGAGTATATGGGAACATTTGGACAATGTAATTCTATATCCGAATAACAGCAGAATATGTTTCTTATTGCTTTATAGCAGGCAGATACAGCTTTGGCATTTGGTTAAAAGCACACTTTATTAAGGTGGGTATTAAGTTCGAGTTTAGCCGCTATAAAATCGTCATTTTTTCACGATTACTTTTCTTTAATAATCCACTTTAATGAATATAAACATTGTGAAAACTTGCTTTGGGATATTCCCCATCAAGTTATAATGAAATCTGCAACAAATATGTATAATTTTATGACGTTTTTTACTGCTTTAGTTTTCACTTTAGTGAAAATTAGCGGCTAAACTCGAACTTAATACCCACCTTTAGCTGTTAAAATTAAAATTTCCTTGAGAAAACTTTTTCGACAAAAATTGAAAAGATATTATGTTGCTAATTTATACTGGCAATTCTATTATTGTTACATTTTACTCAAATCTATTTTGTATAGGAAAATTGTGACAGGAAATTTATTTTCAATTCATAATTTTTACCATTATCTCTAAAGATTTTATAGTAATGTTAATTTTGAAATAACCTCAGGTTAATTAACAAGAAATTACATATGACTATGGCCAAGACCACATACACGCACAAACACACTAATACACACAAGTGTATTCATACAAAAAAAAATGAAAATATTTTAAGAAAATAATAAAAGGAAAGCCTACAAAAAATGAAGCTCATTTCCATTTACAAAGCATTCGAAGAAATTTAAGCTTTGAATGATATAAATTATAACTAGAATATATTTAAGGAAATTATAAAAAATTGTATTTGTTTTATTTTTTCTAAGATTATGAAAAACAAATATAGAAAATTTTTTGAGGTTATTTTTTTTTTAGATTTTTGTTTAACATTATTTTCTGTTTCTGTTTTTGTTGTTGTTTTTTTTCGGATTTTCTTTTATACTTATATAAACTTATAGTAATATACCTAAATATTGTATATTTATGAACTTATTCTAATCTTGCACCTCTCTATAGGGCACCTCTGACGTCACCGAATATGACTCAAAGTAATGATTTAAAAATTCAAATGTTGGCCTCTTCTCCGGCACAGCATCCCAACATTGCAATAGCAAATGATAAATATTATCGGGGAAATAATGATTTGTTGGTTTAGGCATGCGGAAACCTCGTTCGATATTTTCAATTACTTCACGACTATGCATACCGGGATATGGCACTTGTCCGTAGGTAAACAATTCCATTAGCAGTATACCATATGACCAGACATCGGATTTTATTGAGAATTTACCATAGATAATGGCTTCGGGTGCTGTCCATTTGACGGGGAACCGTGATCCCTGTTTCGGACAGTATTCATCGTCGGCTATGACACGTGCCAAACCGAAATCACATATTTTCGCTACATTATTCTCACCAATGAGTACATTGCGTGCGGCCAAATCACGATGTATTAAAAGCTTCGATTCGAGATATTCCATTCCTGAGGCTACTTGTGTTGCTATATAAATGAGATCTTCAAAGTGTAGATAGCGTCCATCACCTTCGCGTAGATAATCCAATAAGCTGCCTTTCGACATATATTCTTGTACAATGTAGATGGGTTCCTCCTGTTGATAAATGAAACGGATGTAGTATTCAAATAAATGCAATAGAAATTTTCAAACAACAAAAGATTCGATTAAACAATGTAACCAACTAATATCTCTCTTTTCAATATGCTCATCCTATGTTTAGCGCAATGGTAGCGAATTTTCTTTTTATGGCTGAATCCGAATTGCTAATCGCCCTTTTTCCTTAAGTCGACCTCGCAGTCAGTGTTGCCAGTATTTTTCTGGCTCTTCTCCCCAAATAAGAATGCTTTCGTCCCCAAAAATCCCCAATTTAAATCAAAATTCCTAACAAAAATCCCCAATACATTTTTGTCAAGTTTTTATGAAAAAATTAAGAAATATGTTCTGCGGTAGAATATCGGTAATAATGTAAAAATTTAAAAATTGATTGCTAGTTCCCATAAGATCAAGATTTCGAAACACAACACCAGGAGACCAGTAATTGTCTTCAAAAGGTTCTAAAAATGAAAATTGGAGTTCGGTCACCATGTATTTATGGACGAAAATTTATTTCTAAACACTCAATTAATAAAATTGTGCGGTAAATATATATGAAGGTGAGCCATCTTCAGTATTTCTATATTTATGGGAGATATTGTCCAAATCAGTGATGACACTAATGAGAGGGCAACATTTAATCCAGAGTCCTGACAAAATGATTTCACGAAGTCTTAAGCAAGCTGATTATAATTAAAAATTAGCACTTGGTTCCCCAAAATAAAATCCTTTGTCCGTTTCTAGTCCAAATGTATATTTTTCTAATAATGTAGCAATAACAGAATTCCATGAAAATCATTAAATCCCCACAAAATTGCCCAAATTCCCCACCAAAACCCCAAGTAACAAACTAAAAATGTTCGTCTCCATCCACGAAAAAAATATCCCAATTTGGGGGATAATTCTCAATACTGGCAACACTGCTCGAAGTCGTTTTCAGTATATTTATATCGGTTTTCGTCTGCCTGCACTATTCAGTTTCTATTTCGTCCTGCATTGCGAGATTCGAGGAACCGAATTCCCATCTTATGATCACAAAATTCAATGGTACTTTTTTATGATGGCGTCTATGTGCCGGACACCATCGCAATCGACGACACCGTCTAAAACCCCATCCCTCTTCCTTGATTATTACTCGTTAACTGCAGACTATGAGCGGGATTTTGAATTTTTCCATATAAGATACAATAACAAATGTAAATATATATACGGTCAAAAGTTCTCCCAGCCAGAATTTTAACCATCATCATCATAATAAAAGAGTTTTTTCTGCTGCTTAATAAAAATTATTCAAATTCGGTCAGTACCGGGTCTGAAGTAATATAATTTGAATATTAGAAGTCGCATATATTATCCATCTACAAAAGCCTGATTTTATTCACATAGCATTTAGCAGTAAAAGCGAGATAAAATTTTTCTACGTAAAAAATTTTGTCTATGAATAAAATTTTGACAAAATTTTCTATAGAAATAAAATTTTAACAAAATTTTCTATAGAAATAAAATTTTAACAAAATTTTCTATAGAAATAAAATTTTGACAAAATTTTCTATAGAAATACAATTTTGACAAAATTCTCTATAGATACAATTTTGACAAAATTTTCTATAGAAATAAAATTTTGACACAATTTTCTATGGAAATAAAATTTTGACAAATTTTTCTATAGACCTCCTTAAAAAAAAACCAAATCCGAACGGTGATTTATTTTGTGGTGAAACACTCAGAAATTTCACTTGCATTACTTAGAGGGGATAATCCACCACTGAAAAAAAAATTTTGGTAGAAAATGGGACCAAACGCCGTGGTACAATGGCATGCGTCGTCAATGAGCACGTCTGAGGAACTCGACCATATTCTGTTTTGTTTTTATATAGGAACTAATATACCCATGAAGATTGATTACTATATATCATGACTTCCAAGATATATATCATGACTTTCCCATTAAACATTTTTTCGTAATTTTTCAGAACATGCTATTGTACTTCCATTTATAAAGCGGCTAAAAATCAGTTAAGTTTAATGTAATTAGGCTTCTCAATAGGATACCTTGGAGACATTTAAATAAATTTTCTTCTCACGAATTGACCTACTGCGAATGTAGCGAAGCTGTTGTCTTCATGGTTAACATGGTCATTACAACCCCACTCTCATTCCATGTAATAAAAGTTCTTATGAGTGTTTATCACATTGCCCATGGCAATAGTTTCTAACATTACAACTTGCCAAAACCCCCCAATAATTTCCATTTATGTGCTACTTACAAAGTTTTTCAAATTCTATAGAAAAATAAAATTATTTGTCATTCTGGGCAGAAACATAGATGAAAGTATTTCTAGTTAATCTAACAGTAGAAAACTTTAACTTCCTCCAGTAAAAAAAAACACACACACACTCACGCACACGAAATACGCAAATCTCTCGTTTTCTTAGTGTCTCATTTTACCAACCTGTGAACAAACTGCATAAAGTGCAACCAAACGATTATGACGAAACTTTTTCATAATGGCTGCTTCTTGGAGGAAAGCTTGTGTGGACATCGTACCCTCACGCAGTGTCTTAACAGCTACATCAATACTGTTGCGCCATTTTCCATAGAAAACTTCACCAAAGTTGCCACGTCCCAGTTTGCGTATTAGTTGCAATTCCGAGCGAGGTATTTCGTATTTGTCACGCAACTCCGGACCCAAATCCCACATTTGAGGTTGAGGTTTGGCACATGGTCGCGATAATATATGGCAGAGACCCAAAGCGTTTTCTAAATAGAGAAAAAAAATTAATAGTATTAGAGAAAATGGCAAATTTTTGACAGAAGAATGTAATGATCACTAAAGCAAAAGAAGTAAAGACGAGTAATCTTTTAGTCCTGGATGATAAGGCGTGAGGAAAAAAACAGATTACTCTTTTATCCAAAATATTTATTAAATTGCACTTGCACGACGTCATCCGTCGCAATGTCAGAATCGAATATTTCAAGAAGTGCACTCACTCCTCACACCGGTTACAGCTCACAGTTACCTAACAATGATGTATCTGGTATAACAGTTCAGGAAAATTAGAGTCATTTTTACAACTTTTCGACCGGTGGCGATTTTACAAGGAAAATGTTGGTATTTTGACCATTTTTGTCGACATCAGCTATATCTAAATCTGAACCGATTTCAACCAAATTTGGCACGAATAGCAACAATGCTAATTTTACTCCCTGTGCAAAATTTCAACTAAATCGGAGTTAAAAATTGGCCTCTGCGGTCATATGAGTGTAAATTCGACGAAAGCTATATATGGGAGATATATCTAAATCTGAACCGATTTCAACCATTTCAAAATTTGCCACACATAGCTACAGTGCTAATTCTACTCCCGGAGTATGAGAAGCAGTGATGAGGTAAGTTGATCGTTTGGGTCCTATTTGTATATATTTAATATTTTCTCTTTTCTAGGTGGACGAAAAGATTAAGGAGACCGAGTAGCAACGTGATGATTTGTAGCCACACCATTTTCGAATTTGCTATAGAATGTAGTATTATCCAATATCAAAAAGATAGAATAATGATTTGGAGATGGTTTTCATCATGAAACGGATAAATTATTCATAGTGTGGTATTTGGGGTTTTGCACAAATCATTCCATATAGCTTTGGTTTGATTTATTGGCCACGAGAAACAATTATTGGTAAGTATATGTATTATTTGCAAATATGTCTTTAAATAAACTGACAATACTTCTGTATTTTTATATGTTATAATTTTCAGAGTTTTTATTCCGAGTAACCAAAGAGAGGAACTGGGAGACTCATGAAAAAACAAGTATAAACGGCCGTAAGTTCGGCCAGGCCGAATCTTATGTACCCTCCACCATGGATTGCGTAGAAACTTCTACGAAAGACTGTCATCCACAATCGAATTACTTGGGTTGTGGTATCTTAAATCGTTTTCTAAATTGTGAGTTAGTCCATACGTGGTATACATTAGACAAAATAAAAAGTATGTGTAGATAAGTCTACAAATAATTACGAATCGATGTGGGCTATTGCACGGTACGTAGGGAGCCAGAATTGAAATATGGGGGTCGCTTATATGGGGAATATATAGTCCCCATATATATATTCTTGATTGATGATATTGATGGACCAATTGTTGTGTGATTGGGGATCGATTTATCTGTAAGCTATATATAACTATAGACCGATATGGACCTAGTTAGGCATGGTTGTTAACGGTCATATAAATACTAGCACAATGTACCAAATTTCAACTGACTCGGATGAAATTTTCTCCTCCAAGAGGCTCCAAAACCAAATCTCGGGATCGGTTTATATGGGTGCTATATATGATTATGGACTGATATGGACCACTTTTGGCATGGTTGTTAAATATCATATACTACCACCACGTACAAAATTTCAACCAGATCGGATGACTTTTGCTTTTCCAAAAGGCACCGGAGGTCAAATCTGGAGATCGATTTATATGGGTGCTATATATAATTATGGGCTGATATGAACTAATTCCTGCATGGTTGTGGATACCATATACTAATATCACGTACCAAATTTCAACCGAATCGGATGAATTTTGCTCTTCCAAGGGCCTCGGAGGTCAAATCTGGGGATCGGTTTATATGGGGGCTATATATAATTATGGACCGATTTCGACCAATTTTTGCATAGGAGTTTGAGGCCATATATTAACACCACTTACCAAATTTCAACTGAATCAGATGAATTTTGGTCTTCCAAGAGGCTCCGGAGGTCAAATCTGGTGATCGGTTTATATGGGGGCTATATATAATTATGGACCGATGTGGACCAATTTTTGCATGGTTGTTAGAGACCATATACTAACACCATGTACCAAATTTCATAAGGATCGGATGAAACTTGCTTCTCTTAGAGGCCTCGCAAGCCAAATCGGGGGATCGGTTTATATGGGGGCTATATATAATTATGGACCGATATGGCCCATTTGCAATACCATCCGACCTACATCAACAACAACTACTTGTGCCAAGTTTCAAGTCGATAGCTTGTTTCGTTCGGAAGTTAGCGTGATTTCAACAGACGGACGGACGGACATTCTCAGATCGACTCAGAATTTCACCACGACCCAGAATATATATATATATATATATATATATATATATATATATATATATATATATATATATATATATATATATATATATATATATATATATATATATATATATATATATATATATATATATATATATATATATATATATATATATATATATATATATATATATATATATATATATATATATATATATATATATATATATATATATATATATATATTGTTTCGGCAGTTAACAAGCCAATGAAAAGTTTATAATTTATTTATTCATTATTTGAAATAACTATTTTTTCTATCATTTGAATTTCATTTGAATTCTTTTTGTATTTTAGTTAAGCCATTTAACTATTACGTTAATGTTACGTTAAGTACTATTTCTTTGATTATTGCAAAATCATATGTTATGTAGAAAGTGTAGAGTTATCTGAAGTATCTTCCTACTCTTTTCTACTATGGTTCTACCAATTAATGTCAGTGCTACAAAGTCTTTAGTACAGAAAAGATCACATAGATCTCAACGTAAAGAATTGTTTTTTGTAAGTGCGAAAGGCACCTACGAAATAAATAAAGAGAGCGTGGATTTAAAAAGAACCGCTATATTGGTGTTCTTATTACGGCCATTAAATTTGGAAGTCAACCAAAATTAGAATCATAGTATCGTGATATAATAGGAAAAAATAAAGCGAAAACCCTCGCTTTTTACATGGCGACCGTGACAGGACGTATGCTGTGAAGAAGTTTGGATTGTTTGAGTTTTGGCGTTTTAGAGTAATTGCTGGTGACCAAAGTGGTGTTTTGGATTGCTTTCGCTGTTGGTGCATGGAAATTGGTTTGTGGAAGAAGACTGCTATCGTTCTTGATATATTGGTAAAAGTATAGTGTATTTTAGAATCGTGAGTTTCTAAATATTTCGATTACAGTGTCACCAAATTGGTTTGTTAAAATTAACATAGTTGCATAATCAGGTTCGCGTGTACTTTGTCACAGATTGGAAAACATATATACATATACTTGATACAGTTATATATCTAAATTGAATTCCAAGCTCGACATATTTACATCGAACCTCTAACATACAAATGTACACTTGTTGTCAATCCACATCAAACATAACCAACTAACCCCCCACACACATCATTTGAAGCGGTGACTTAAACCACCAGTAATTTTGCACACCCCTCAACCAATCATTTAAAGCTGTAGTTTAAACCACTAGTATTTTTGCACATGATAAACCACACAACATTGTTGATTCATTTTAATCGAACATCATACTCACAATAGTCATCTTACATTTAGTTGCAACGTAGCTACGCACACACGTTCATACATATCATACATTATCTGTTTTTCAATTGAGATAGAATAACTATATTAATTTTTAGAGTGACGAACTTTCCCTCCAGTCGTTGGTTTATGTGGAGTTGAAGTTGACCACCCAAATATCCAGTTGGGATCTCTTTATTCTCCAGTGCCAAAATCTTAAGCTGAAATCTCTTGCTCTTGCATTCTATTTACTCTCTTAAATAAAATAATCACAAAGAGAATTTATTTATTATTTTGTTTTGATATTGGGAGAAGGTATAATTATGACTGAGGAATTATTGTCAACGTTGCACAAGCAGAGAGCTTCTGCGAAAGGAAATATTACACGAATTAAGAAATTTTTAGAAGATCGTAGGGAAACATTAAACACTATAGATCTGGAATGTAGGCTTGAAATTCTTAATTCATACATTAAACAACTAATGGCATATCAAACTGAAATCGAGAAAATTAGCCCCGATGACAGACGGGCAGAACTTGAGGAGATTTGCATTACCACTAAGACATTGTTGTTGACTCAGATGGGTAGTTGTCGTCCAAGTATGAGTCATGACACAACTTTTAGCGCTCCTCTGCCACCTGCTAACCGACTACCTCATTTGAAAATTCCAAAGTTTACCGGTAAATATTCCGAATACAGAAACTTTATAGCTTGTTTTAATAATTTAGTTCACGACGATCCGACACTAACGAAAATAGAGAAGTTCAATCACCTGATTGCTAGTTTGCAAGACGATGCTTTGCGCACAGTAAAAGCATTCCAAGTGAACGAAAATAATTATGAGAGTGCATTAGCCAGGTTGGCAGAGCGCTATGACAACAAATGTTTGATATTCCAGGACCACATTGCATCGCTATTTAATCTGAAAAAGATAGTAAGGCCTAACGCCCCGGAATTGAGGCAGATTATAGACACTGTATCAGCTGTTTTGGATTCATTGTCTCATTTGGGCTCCGAGAAAGATATCATGAATGCTATTGTTATTCATCTAGTATTGTCAAAGGTCGATGCTGACACGAAGGCAAAATGGGATGAGAATCTAGACTACAGGAAATTACCACAGTGGAAAGACTGTGCGTCCATTCTAATTAGGCGATGCCAGTTTTTGGAAGTGAATGAAGAGAAGGCATTTAAAGGTGAAAATGGACAAAACCGGTTCGGTAGAGAAAAGTTAAATGGAAAAGGAAAGAAGCCTCAGTTTGCACTCGCGTGTACACAAGTACACACAAATGAATGTTATTTTTGTTCAGGCATGGATCATTTAATTGGATCTTGCCCAATGTTTCTAGCTTTCAAAGTTTCGCAAAGGTTTGATTACATTAAACGCAAGGGTTTATGTATTAATTGTTTAAAATATGGTCATTCTGTTAGGAAGTGTCGGGCAACGCGCTGCGCCATTTGTCGAAGACCACACAATGCTATATTGCACAATGAGGAGCTAATTCCTGAAATGTCATCGGCACATATTGGCTATGGCTCTGAAGCGCAAACTTCTGGCGCGGCTACCAATAATGGTACGGCAAAACGGTCACATGAACAAGTGCCATCGAATCGCACTGCTGTTCAAAGCTACGACCCACAGCAGAGGTTGCCGTACGGAAACAGTGCTACGACTATGTTAGCTTATGAGTCTAAGGGGGAGGTGATATTGGCTACTGCATTAGTTCAGATGAAGGATAAATGTGGTCAATACCATGTCGCACGATGCCTTCTCGATTCAGGTTCTCAGATAAATATAGTCACCGAGGATTTAGTTCACCGTTTGAAATTGGAAAGACATAGCAGTACCTTAAGTGTGCAGGGTGTAGGGGATGGTAACAAACGTGTTCGTCATAGTGTATCGACCTATATGAAGTCATGTGTTAATGAGTTCGAGATAGAAACAGACTTTTATGTAATGAAGACGATCACATGCCCTCAGCCTCGGAATCATATTAGTGTGGATAATTTAGGTATTCCATCGAACATAGAACTGGCAGATCCACAGTTCAATAAGCCTCAGAGGATAGATATTTTGGTGGGTGCTCAGATTTTCTTTGATCTTTTATGCATAGGGCAAATCAAATTAGGAACTGAGTTACCTATTCTACAGAAAACACTTCTTGGGTGGATAGTTTCTGGTCGGTATGGAATCGAACGCAAAGTGATGGCGTTGTCTTTTTGCGTATCTACGACAAATGAGGAGAATCTATTGCAAGAATTGAGTGAGAGGGTTCAAAGATTTTGGGAATTAGAGTGGGTTCCCAATTGTTCGACTATGACAAGTGAGCATTTAATGTGTGAGAAGCATTTTTTAAACACTGCAACCCGAAGTGATGATGGACGGTTTGAGGTACGCTTACCATTCAAAACCGATCCGAAAGTACTTGGTCATTCGTATGAGACGGCTAAACGCCGATTTTTAGCTTTAGAGCGAAGACTCTCCAAAAATGTTGAGATGAAACGAATGTATACCGATTTTATGAAAGAATACTTGTTGCTCGGTCATATGTCACAAACTAACACTGAGAATATTTCTCTACCCCACTATTTTATACCCCATCAATGCGTTATCAGAGCTCAAAGTACATCGACAAAATTACGTGTAGTGTTCGACGCATCATGTAAGACGTCATCCCAGAAATCACTGAATGACATTCTCATGGTTGGGCCAACTATTCAGAATGATTTATTTACAACCCTGTCTAAATTTCGTGTTAATAAGTATGCTTTAACGGCTGACATTACTAAGATGTATAGACAGGTGAACGTACATAAGGACGATCGCAAGTTTCAGTTAATATTATGGCGTGAAAACTGTGATATGCCAATTCAGACCTATGAATTAAACACAGTTACGTACGGTACTGGGCCAGCTCCGTTCCTTGCGATCAGATGCCTTAAGGAAATAAGCCACCTTTTCAATGAAGTATATCCCCTTGGTTCTAAGATTATTGCTACTGACTTCTATGTAGATGATTTGCTCTCAGGAGCTAATGATATTGATACATTGATGCAAATACGTAGTGAAGTCATTCAAATACTTAACGCTTGTGGGTTCTCTTTAGCAAAATGGCATTCAAATGTCAAGGGGTTTGGAAGTGATGAATCAGTAATGCAATTGGATGTACACGATGCAACCTTTACAAGAGCTCTTGGGGTAAATTGGAAGCCGCAGGATGACGTTATTTTTTTCCATTTGGACAATGATTTTTCCAATCTTCCTGCTACGAAAAGAAATATATTATCTGTGTCTTCTCGCCTTTTCGATCCTTTGGGATTACTTTCGCCCATAATAATTAAGGCGAAAATATTATTACAACAGCTTTGGACCAATAATCTTGATTGGGATGAATCTATACCCCAACATTTGGACACAGAATGGAGCTATTTCAAAACCGTACTAACCCAAATTAATCAAATTTGTATACCCAGATTCATAGGTACAACGCTTAACGCGTCTGTCCAAATACATGGTTTCGCTGATGCTTCAATGAAGGCATACGGTTGTTGTATTTATGTAGTGTCCAGGCAAGGTAATGACGTTACTACAAGATTATTTCTCGCAAAATCTAGAGTGGCACCATCAAAGAAAATTAAAACACTTCCCAGATTGGAGTTGTGTGCGGCTCATTTGCTAGCCAAATTATGGTCAGTTGCAAACGTGAACCTCTCACCTTTCAAAATAGATGACATTTTTTTCTGGAGCGACTCGGAGATAGTTTTACATTGGGTGAAGACCCACCCGTCAATGTTAAGCACTTTTGTTGGTAATAGAGTGGCTCAGATA